>NC_061101.1:12529910-12561189 GCF_015104395.2 Macrobrachium nipponense | reverse complement strand
AACCGGTCTAAGTTGTTTTGTGTTGTACCTTTGTAGTAGACATCCTTTTGCACTGCCTTCCTACAGACACGAAGCGTTTACAAAAATCCATGCATCCTGTAGATTCAGTGGTTTCAGCCAGAGGCCAAAGGGCCACCCCAGGGGGCCATGACAAAGTCAGAGAGCCCAAGAAATCGACTAATATCAAGTGTAATGTTACTAGTTTCTAAGTCATGGTCATCTAGGAGCTCTAATTCAAGTTTTGAACACCACAAACTGGGAGGAACTATTGTTTTTTCCTTTGTTTGTACCTTTGTCTGTTTTCTTAGTGTGCTGTCACCTTGTCACCCCAACTCCTTCTACAGGGTTGAAGGGGTTTCAGTTAAGTCTGGTGCAAAGATAGACCATGATGGGAAATCGTCTGCCTGTCCATCTGTCTCTGTACATCTCTTTCTGTTTCATCAGTGTGTCTATCAAGCTTACCTTGTTATTGCAGATCAACCTACACGGTAGAAGAACTCGGTCAAAACTGGAATAAGGGAAGACCTTCATGCATAGGTGTGCATGATGGGAGACTGTCTCCCTTTATGTAAACACGCTTTAACCTCGGCCACAGCTTTATTTAAGAGATAAAGCCATCATGCTAGCATACCTTCTCCTCAAATGACGCCCCCTCAGATTTTATCAAGAATAGCACTCTTGCGCACTTAACCATGACTTCAAACTAACATAAGCTGCCACCAGGGAATTGGTGTTTTTACAAACAGTTATCCATATTCAACATTATTTTCACCAGTCAGAAAGCTCTTAAAAAGAAGTTAGTTGTAGTCTAGCGGGGAGCTCTGAATGTTTGTTTTACTTACTAAGAGCAGAAATGAATGCCATGCCAAAAATGGCCCACTCATAATTAGAGTGAAACTTACGGCCTTACGTATAAACCCAAATTACAGTGTTTTAAATAAATGAGAAATAAAGAGATTATCTGCCATCATTCTAAGACAGAAAATTACGTACAGTGAGTGGCGCTCCTCTCAGGTCCCAAGTTTTGACTGGGAAGATCTCTTCATCAGAAGTGAAGCCACGTCGGCGCCATCTGTTGACAAGAGTCATCCCTTCCCCCCAATAGAGCTGGTTCATGTACATTTTCCATTCATCTGGATCCTCCTCCTGAGGACGAAATTCATCAGTGTCCTAAATTTTCATCGAAATTCGATGTAATGTAATGCATGATGCTCACATTTATGGACATTTGTAATCTAAATGACTGAGATTTTGCGTACTGTCAGGATTACAATGAGAAATTACTTTACCTTCACGAATCCAGTGATATGCTCCGTGTTCCTTCCCTTCTTTGTTTTGATAATGGCTTCTAGTTCCATCTTCGAGAGTCCAGCAAAAACATACCTGTTCATAAGGGAGAAATTTGTTCTAAAAGGTTCATAAAATGTGTAAAGGTGTTTTTATCTGCTTACGGTATTCAACACCACAAATGGACATGAAATTTGTAGTGGTTTTCACTGTATTTAACAATAAGGATAATAAAATGAATTTACGGCCAGTCCTGAGTGAGATAGGCCTGCAGTTATTCTTTTCTGTTGATAAGTAATTTACAGACTATATGCTCATAAGATTGGATTTTTAGCAGAAATAAGTATATACATTTTACTGCAAGGCTGCATTATCTTCAGTAGCGCTTAAAAGGACGTCTCTGAAACTTCCTTTCTACTGGATGAATATTTCTTTTCGCAGTTCATACGGTCAAAACAGTAACCCGTGTCATTAGCAAAAAGTTTGCGGCACCCCTAGCTTCATCCATTTTATATCCTTTTAAATAGCATATTTATTTTAATTTTCTTTGGTGAAACAACGCTCAATTTGACCATAGATTTTAGCAAGCGCTCCAAGTAAGCTGGAAGTCGGATCACGCCTCCATTATTGCTTCCTCTCTCAAAACTTAATGTTCAACACCTCTGCCTGTTACTTAAGTCCAACTATGTTGATGGTGAATGGTCGGAAGTTTGTTTGTTTGTTTGTTTGTATGGTATTTTTACATTGCATGGAACCAGTGGTCATTCAGCAATGGGACCAACGGCTTTACATGACTTCCGAACCACGTTGAGAGTGAACTTTTATCACCAGAAATACACATCTCTCACACCTCAATGGGATGCCCGAGAATCGAACTCGCGGCCACCGAGGTGGCAGGCCAAAACCATACCGATCACGCAACTGAGGCACATGGTCATAAGTGCTCAATTCTTGGCTGATAGCATCAATCTCTTCATCAAAAACAACCAATGATTGCAATCAATGCATCTTGTTGGATACTTTTAGTAAATGACTGTCAGATTGAATTACATAACAGAAAGATAAAATAAATGCAATGAGATTTAGATAAGCTAAACACTTAAAATCTCACTAATATCAGTTGTACAGAGAGACAGGATAATGTGGAAAGAATATGCTAAGTTTTAGTAAAAGAAGTAAAAGGCTGATCCTAGAAAGGAAGCTTCATACCAATGGGAGAGTCTTAACATGCAGTTGGATAGCCATTACCTGTAATTGTAATAATAATGAAAGTTCACTGTCAAATCATCATAGCACTTGAGTCACTACCAAGAGTGCTAGGCTTGATTCCTCGAGGAGACAGAAAAGCTTAGTCCATGCTCCATGAAACTCAGCTTTGGCCATTAATCTAAGCTGAGAATTATATATCTATTACCCAGTCGAATGTTACTGGTTGCATCCAGAGAGGATTAGGATGAGGGTCTAACAGCCTCATGTAAAAAAAACATTTGCCAAAAAAAAAGGATATCAGTTTAAGGAGCCACACTTCTGAAAGAAGAAAGGCATATAAGTGGACGATATGTACCTTTGAATAGACTGGGAAGACTTCAGCATTCCAGGGAAAAGATGCAGGATGACCAAACTGTGACCAATCAAAATTCAGCGCACCACGTAATTCGCCAACTGCAGCCACCCATCTGCTATATATACTTACATGTCTAACATGTATCTTGATTCATTCACTTTTGTCACTCTCAAATGATGGCTGCCAGAACGCGAGTCAAAATCTCTTCGCATGATAGGCAACCTGATGCGGCGTGGTTGGTATATATTAGCGTCCCACCTCGGTGGTCGCAGGTTCGATTCTCGGCCATTCCATTGAGGATGAGAGATGTGTATTTTTCTGGTGATGGAAGTTCACTCTCGACGTGGGTTCGGAAGTCACGTAAAGCCGTTGGTCCCGTTGCTGAATAACCACTGGTCCATGCAACATAAAATCACCATACGAACGAACGGAACCTTAGATCGAATATACTTTTTTTGTTAGTGAATCACTTGTCTTGGGTCAGTCTTTTATTCTTATGAATTCTATGTGGAGGGAAAGTGGCAGTTCGTTACACTAGAGTTGGACTTGACGTAGTACGTAAGAGATTTCTTTGTCGTATCGGGGCTGTAAGACTAGAAAGACGTACGATACTCAAAAGGGTAAACGGAACGTCTGTAACACCTCACAAAATTCCACCACTACCTTGTTTACGGTCTTGAAGCCTCTACCAAAGACTAAAGGAAGATAGGAAGGCTGAGCCTAATATCACTCAAATGTGTGTGCGAAGAAAAGATGCCAGATACTCCCATGCGAAACGAATGGCTCCATCTATTGAGCGAACGGTTAAACATTCAGAGCGGTAATGCTTACGGGAATGTAGAATGGAATTCGATTGTAAATTTTGCGACATATTTGTTCATAATTTGCAATTACTACGTTATATATTTTATTCTTATATTTATGACATTCTTAAATTTTAGATAACTAAATTGCAATTTTACAAATAGGTAGTACATATATAGATTAAGATACATATCCTTATGTTTCTTAGTCTATATTTTCCAGAAAATAGCTATATCATAATTTAGTTAATTTTCTTGGAAATTTAAGTATTGTATATTACAATCATTTTTAAATGTTCTATACAATATCATGTTCAAATAAAGTAAAATATTACTGTATATTTGATTTGTTAAACTTAGCCACAAGTGCATGTGTAGGCATACATTTAATTACAGTTTGTAGGCCACTGTAGAATAGAGATATTAGGGTGTATATAAAACACAATTGTAATTTTTTTTATTGAAACGGAAATGCATGATGCACTCATGTATACTCTTCAGTAATATAAACTAATAAATGTATAAATATACAAACAAAGGAACAAATAACTCACTAAATTGTATCACACATTAAAATAATCAAAAGAGGGTTCGAAATAGAAATAAGGTAGCATACAACCCAACCAAAAATGCAAGATAATTCACATGAATGAACTGTAATAAATTATACTTAAATAAGAAAAAAATAACTCTGTAAATAATATTGCACATATAAAAATTGTAAACCAAAAAAATAACATACAAGCAAACCAAAATTGCACGATGAATTACATGCAAATAAACTAATATAATTATAAATTACATGCAAATAAACTCTAATATAATTTATAAATATGACATAATACTACAAAAAAAAGGTTTTCTTCAAGAATTAAATACATTGTGCAAAACATAAGACAAAGCAAGCATGCAAAATAGAAAGCACAGACAGTGAACACACATTCAATGTACAATGAAAATACAAATACCAAACAAATACGTATACAAAATACTGTAAAATGTTAGTCTTTATTTAGAAAAATAGAAAAAATCAGAAGACAAGGAACACTCTAAAAAATAAGACGGAACACTCTAACAAAATAATATGTTGAACAGTATACTCCTGTAATGCTACTCAGGTGTGCAAACATGCTGAAATATTCATGCACTTATAAGTTAAATCAAAGTTAAATATAATACACCACTCAAATATGTCAGTTCCTGAGAAATATATTATTTTAATTTCTTTATGAAAAAAATACATTGCATAGACTATTCTGTAACACGAACCTTAGTCAAATTATATCAAATATGTGAAACTTTGTTAGGTTTTTATTTTTACGGGGACCTGAGTAATTACCACCATTATGTTTTCTTTTCCTTAATGTTCTGTTGTGAAATTTATACGCATAAAAATATAGTCTATCACTTTATCTACACACCATCACAAACATTGAGGTTTCTTATCTACATTTCATGTAATAACTTCAGCTAAATTATATTTGACATTGTCTTTCATTATTAACTCTACAATATTACTTTGAAATGCTGATTCGTAATCATTAATACTGTTAGTTATGATAGTACTTGGATACCATAGCCTTTTTCTTTTTTTCCATATTTTTATTTTCAAGAAACAAGGCCAAATTATTTAAATCAAAATATTTTCCATCTTCACAGATAAGTTACGATTTACATGCATCACACTTGTGATGTTTTGAGAGGTTTATGGCATACATATCCTGCTATGTAAGTTACTGCATTTTTTCTCTATCAAATTGTGCCTATAATCAGATATATTGTCTTTTAGGTGGTTGTTCAGTACTATTGTCAGGACAAAGGGATCAAAATTACAAATGAAATCTTGAATAGATTTTGTCACTACTGGTTCTGTCTCAACATTATCATCATTATTTGGGTTGAAGCTTGAAACAAATTCCTGAATTGCTTTATGGGATTCATCATCTTCAGGTTCATCAATTATCAAATCTGCTGGTGAATTATCAACTGGACCTTCTACAAGATTTTCAAAAAATTCTTGGACCTGTTCCTCGTCTGTCGCAGGGCAATCTAAATTAACAATATCTTTATTTTCAAAATCATTTTTATTCAGTTTAGTTTCTAAGTCACAGATCTTCAAATATTGCAGTATGGGGTGTTATCATCTATGCAGTTTCCTTAACATTATTTTTTCATGAGATTGTTACATAGAGCATTTTTTTTTTTTTTTATTTTTTTTTAAGGTTTTAATTTTGATATGAACTTGGAGTGTCATTATTTCCACCTGAACTTCGTAGTACACTAAAGAAATTTTCAAGACAATCTTGATTTATCCTGTTAGTTAAAAAAAGGAATTTAAAACACATCCTTCATATGGTTCCATAACATTTTAGGGCTAGAAATGTTTAAAAGCCAATCATCTATACATGGAATATTTACTTTTAGTTCCAATAAAAGCTAAGCTTGAAAGCAATATACAGCCTTTTCAGATAAAAAATTAATATTATTATTACTATCACTAATTGCACATTTCCTCTCTTTAAAAAGAAATATGTCAAACAATTCATCAATATGTTTGTTTGTGGATGGTGTTTTTACGTTGCATGGAAACCAGTGGTTATTCAGCAACGGGACCAAAGGCTTTACGTGACTTCCGAACCACGTCGAGAGTGAACTTCTATCACCAGAAATACACATCTCTCACTCCTCAATGGAATGGCCGAGAATCGAACCCGCGACCGACCGAGGTATCAATATCATTTACAAATAATGCTGTCTTTTCTGCTTCTTGCGGTAATGACCCTAATTACTATCACTAATTGCACATTTCCTCTCTTTAAAATGAAATATGTCAAACAATCCATCAAATATTGTTTGTTTGTATGGTGTTTTTACGTTGCATGGAACCAGTGGTTATTCAGCAACGGGACCCAAAGGCTTTACGTGACTTGCCGAACCACGTCGAGAGTGAACTTCTATCACCAGAAATACACATCCTCACTCCTCAATGGAATGGCCGAGAATCGAACCCGCGACCACCGAGGTATCAATATCATTTACAAATAATGCTGTATTTTCTGCTTCTTGCGGTAATGCCCCTAATGCTGCATGTGTAAATAAACCAGCTGCTACACTACGGCTAAACACCTGTGCAGCTAAATTCACTCTCATTTGATCAAAATCGGTGTTGAACACATGTGATGCTTTAAGTTTTGGTGCTAACCGTAGCCACATCTGAGAATCTGCTTCAAAAAATTTCTCTATGTATTTCCATGACACTTTTTCGCCCAGCAACTTGTATGTCATATTTCTTAAAATTGTTTCTGATACTTTTCAAAAGATGTGGTGTATCATAAAAGAAATACCTATTTTCACCTTCATGTGAGAAAAAAGGTTTTTCTATGGAAATGTTAACATTTTTTATACAACCTTCTATTATTTGAATCTTGTCACATACAAAAATGTTGGGTTATAACATACATTCTTTAATTTACCAATACAGTCAGTTACCATATACATTAAGGTATCACCTTTAATAGATTTTGTAAATAAAAAATAGCCCAGTACTTGCTTCCATTTAGAAGCCAAGCCTTTTGCCATGAAGACCATGGCATACTGAGCTGGGTTTTGCCCTTTGCCATACTGGCCAAGATCTTCAAATCCCTACACCACAGCTTTACTTATTGTTCCTGACTGTACATCTGATTTAAGGTATATAGCATCAAATATAATGCCACAGTATTTATCATTTTCATTCATTGATAAAGCTTTCTGTTTTAACAATTTAAATACAGACTCATTCCAGCCAACATTAAAATCAATCTTGGATACCCAGTACTACCTCAGCATTCTCGTTGTTGGTAAAGTAAATATCTTGCTGATAAAGTTATATGCTCTGGGACTTTTGAAATAAAGTCCAAGAGAAAAACATCTTTGAGAAAGTGAATATCTCCTACCATATTTGGAGACACCAGCTAATTTCATTTGTGTTTTAAAAAATTCTATAGCTGTGCCACTTATATATTTGCTTGCATTTTTTATAACTGTAGATGGTAGGGTACATGTACCACAATTTTTTTGGCTTACCTTCATTTGTTCAAGTTTTTTCATAAGTCTACAAATCTGCATCCATTGCTTCTTTATTAGTGCAAGCTGGTTTTTTTTTCTTTGCAAGCTGCTGGTAGACTCTGAAAAAATATCAAAAGTTAATAATCCAGTGCTAAAACAATTCGTACAAACTTAAGAATATCTATTAAATTTATTATATATATATATTGTTACGTATATAGCGGGCCTTGAGAGAGGCTAGATACGTAAACGGAAGTGATTGAGGATTTCAAGAGGGAATTGCTTTAACTTACCGTAAACTGATAGTTATTATTAATTTCTTTAGAGGGAAGGTCGCCAGAAAACTCAGCTCGTTACTTAAAGCTATTTATTTACAAAAGGCCCGTGCTGGGCTGGAGAAAAGGTAAATGATGGCTCCACTGGAGCTGTTATAGCTGGTTTTTCATACACTTGGGGTAATGCACACTTGCGGGCAGAGAGACGGCACGTGACTCAAGGAATCTGGAAAAGAATCCCAGATTAAACAAGATAAAAGGAAAAATGACTTCTTGCTTTGATTAATTAATTCTCTAATACTGGGGAGAAGGAACTTTTAAGGTTTCACTGAAGTATGCAATGACTCCATTGGTCTGGGACGATCACACAAGGGGAAGCATGCGGCCCTGAGGCAGTGAGAGTGGGAACAAAAGGATGGAATTCCTTTTGTTGCTAAGGAAATTGAATTGGGAGAATGAGGATCAAAATTATAATAGGTGATAAGGGACTGGCAATATGTTGTTTACAAGACGTACCTGGATGTCGTGTTCAGTGGCTCTTTGTAGAAAAGCATGGCCCCCTTTGTCTGAGGCCTGGGTCATCGGTCGCGCCACTCACACCCTGGGTAGGCCTAACAGGAAGGCAGGTAATTTGACCTCTGTCCGAGATCACGTCTCGCAGCCGACTGAGACAGAATTCAGGTGGGTTGCTTGGGGGTTGGAAGTCAGCTTAACCCCCCACGATCAAGGCAAATCCCTGGAAAACAAGCATACAGCCAGCAGAGGGGTCATAGGAAAGAGAGCTTAAGGTATAGGTCTAAGAAGTACCAATCTGCCTACACCCATCCCTTTTGAGATAACCGTCCCTACAGCTGATAAAGACTCTTTTTCCCCCAACTGGGGAATCCCCTATCTCTGGCTGGCGGGTTTTGGTTCCCGCGTTTCCTAAAAATCAGCTGATATTCTAAAGAAATGGCTGCCGTTTTCCAAATCAAATTATTTAATTGATATTTGGGTAGACGAACGATCTATACACGTCACAATATATATATATATATATATTTATATATATATAAGTTATTATTAATATATATAATAATATATATTGATATATATATATAATCTATATGATATATATATATATATATATATATATCTATTCTATATATATAAGTATAATATCATATATATAGATATATATATAATATATCATTATATATATATATATATATATATATATAGATATATTTTTTATATATAAATATATTATTTTTATATATAATATTTATATATAGATTAATATATATAATCTATATATATATATATATATAAATATATATATATATATATCTATATGTATATATATATATAAATTTTTAAAATTTATTTATTTAATTGTATTTCAGAACTGACCATTTATTGGGGAAAAATATTTTGTTTTGATCTCTTAAAAAAAATTGATTCATGGTAACATCTTACCATTTGATTTTATGGTTGTGAATGTTGGTTCTCCTTCATGTAACCTTAATTGTGTGGTCTCATACTGTATTTCAGGCTTTTGTAAATTATCATTTCCATTGAGAATGCTACAATCAACATCATCATAAGTAGTAATCGTACTAGTAGCAGCAGTAGGAGGAGGGGTAGTTGTAGTAGCAGTATTAGTAGCAAATGTAGTCTAGCAGTTATAATAGTTGTAGGACTAACACTTGTAGCAATACAACTAATATTATCCATAATGCTTGTTACTGTGGCATTACTGTACCATAAATATATACAAAAACACTACTAAACAAAATTTTCTTACCAATATCTGATTGAACATTTTCACTTAATTCAATATTTTCACAATCTTTGGAATTTTCCCTGGTCAGTTGATAGATGAACCCTATATCCATAATACAACTATTAGTCTAACAAAGTGAATATATATGTAGTATAATATGTATAGCAAAATCTTAAAGGTCAATCTTTACCTACTATATGAATTCTAGTTAGTAAAAGCAAAACTGTAATATCTACCAAAAGCATAGACCATTTACCATGTTTCAAGGATGAAGCTCTTATCTCAGATGATCTATTCTCCAGAGCAGGAATGGTACCTACAAGATTAACTATATTTAGAATAATTGTGATGCACTTATCATTTCAAAAAATCTAAACATATACAAACTGCACATCAAATACACACCATATTCAAGGTTGTGCAAATTCTCGTGTGGATAAGTCAGCAACCAGGTTGATGTATAATTTGCTTGGTGGTGTATATCTATTGATGTATCTGAAAATATGTATTTTAACAATAAGTGCATTATACAAAATATATGTATGTAAATATATACACAAAAATATAGCACACAAAAATCATTTTACTAAATTATGTACTGCAGTTATATAAATTATTAAAGACATACATACATATATGAATAGATATATCCAAAATTGCACATGGAAAAAAATATAAATAGGATGAAACAAAGAATGCCATGAAGGAAAATGAAAGGTGAGAATACTGGCAAGTGCTTTCTGTGTACTTTATTCTGCTATCAGAATAAAGTGCTTGCGAGTATACCCACCTTTCATTTTCCTTTATAGCATACCCACATGTAAAAAGGTATCTAAGCTTTACATGGCTACAATTAAATCAGCATTTTTCAAAAACTCACTTGTCTTTATAGGGTCAACAACTGATCTGGTGCAGCTAGTAGAACCTGTAATGGGCAATAGATGCAGGCTTTTCTTGTAGAAAAATATGTCTCGCTGATAAAAAATCAGTTGATAATATTGTAATGACTAAACACATAAATAAAATAGATAACACATACCTTCTACATGTTGATCTGGGCAGGCATTGTGGCAAAGTTTGTCAGTAGCTGGATGAAGGTAATTTTTGGTGGAGAAATGCCTGCTGCACACACGATAGCTTGAATTTAGTTGTCGTGTGGTTATTTGCCTCAACTCCTGAATTTAAATGAGGTTTGTCCATATCAAGCATCTAGGTGAACATATAATACTATACATATGTTATGCCATCCTATTTCACCAGTATACAAAAAAACATTCTACTATGCTATAGTTTTGGCTTATAGCATGTTGCAGAGGAAATCCAATCACTCTTGAACGCATCACTTTAAAAGTTAGGTTAGGTAAGGTTAGGTTAGATTAGGTTTGGTTAAGCTATGCAAGGTAACTTTTTGTGGGAATCACATTGAGATTAATTTTGAAAAAATCCTATGGCTATTTTCGGAGCTACAGCCAAATGTATTTCCTAGGCTGTGACTCGGCTACTCGTTTAGGCTTGGGAAATATGCGCTCTTGCTATTTCAAGAACTTTCTGCAAGGTTAGCTTCTTTTCTTGTAGCAATGTCTTCCTAAGCTCTTGTGAGTTAGTCTTTACTATAATTGGCTCTATTAACCTCTGGTCTAGATCTCCAAATTCAAAGTTGAAGCTAATTTCCTTAACCTAGTCATTAATGAATCTACTGTCTCACCTGATTCCTGTAAGGCTTCGATGAACTGATAACATTCAAAGTACATATTAGCCTGAGGAGCAAATGGATTTGTGAGCCCTTCAATTGTCTTCTGTAAACTTCCTGAACTTCTAAACCTGCAGTATGAAGTAACAATAGTTCTGCTGCTTTTATCCATTTTCCTAGTGCTTCTAAATAAATTTGGAAGCTGCTTCTCCACTTTTTCGATCTTTTGCCCACTGATTTTGGATCATCACCAATACTAAATATGTCTAACCTTTGGACATCTATCCGCATGTTTGCTGTGATACTAATCAGTTTCGGTTAGGCTAGGAATTTGGAAGTTTTTTCTATCCTTGTAGGCTATACTTTCATTGACATACCTTGAACACTTTTGCTCTCTAAACCAAAACTTTTTTTATTCTCTTAACACTCCTGAATTGGCACAGCACTGCTTGGTTGCTGTTGAATTGGCACAGCACTGCTTGGTTGTTGTTGAATTGGCACAGCACTGCTTGGTTGTTGTTGAATTGGCACAGCACTGCTTGGTTGTTGTTGAATTGCACAGCACTGCTTGGTTGTTGTTGAATTGGCACAGCACTGCTTGGTTGTTGTTGAATTGGCACAGCACTGCTTGGTTGTTGTTGAATAATAACATACAAGGTAAAGAACACTAATATAATATTGAGAACATGATCAAATGAACATGAACAAATACAAATATGACAATTGTGGTGAAACTAAACTGAATTTTAGGGCCACATTCGGTACGATTTCATTCAACCTTAAGCCCTCCTGCACTAGCTTTGAATGAGACCAAGTTACAGTGCTGAGGAGTTTACTAACTTACTTAAAGTCAAGAAACCTTGCATTTTATTCACAAAAGTGCAGTTAAGAAACAATCAACTGTATTTCCTGCACCAATTCTTTTTGGGTGATGCCACACGGGTTCACAAAGACGCATTTTAAAGGTTTAATAAATATAATTAATATTTAAAGAACAGAACAATTATTCCAATTACGTTAAGAAGCAGAAAACTGACACATTACTGCAAAAATTATTAACAAAACGTTGCGTTACTTCGATAGAAATAAAACTTAAATGGCTAACAGGATCTCAGAATATCCTAATGAAGAAGTTACTGCAATGGCGACGACGATTCACGAGGTGATGTGGCTGGATTCTACAAGAATACCTACTTTTACTTGCCTTCGTGGAGTCAGATGCTAGAATCAGAGAGCTTCACCTTTCCCACCCTAAAAGAAATCTCGGGAGGAGTATATTGCATAACACAGTTGTCACATATACAAAATTACAGGGTTACGTAACAAACATCAACTTAAAAACACACATCAAGTGCTTTAATCGTAACCCAACATACAAAAAAAAGGGATTTCGTCCATAAGGCAAGCATAAATTACTGGCATGTGCCCTTACAATAAGAAATAATACAATACATAGTCTCCACAGGAAGAAGTTTGACAACACTGTAATTATACGTCATCTAATTATATAGAGATGGCCAAAATATGCAAAAAAGTGGTTTATTACTTTGAATATCAATGTACTAATTTATACCAACTCATTGCTATAGTTAATATAATAAAACTACTTCTGTGGAGCAAATAATCATATAACGTATTTCCATAGAAACTGGGAAATTTTATGCAAAACAAGTACTCATAAAAAATTAGGAAATTTTATTCAAGGGGGAATAAATGGCAACTTTTTGACATTCCTCCCCCCAAGAAGAATCATAATCAGAAGTAATCACAACTGCACCCACCCAAAAATTTAAATCAAATATACATTTAGAGTACATCCATAGAAATTAAATCCTTTCTCTCTTGATCACAGCGGATTGCTGCTGCACGCCGAGGTCTAGTACCATTCAGAGGCACACTATCTGGCTCCTGAGTTACAGCACTATCAAATTCCATCTCGGGTAATTCCAGAAGTACGAGCTTTGTGATTGATCTCATGTATAGTTTATTATTCACTCTCACTTCTACAGACCTAATCACACCATCAGACGACGGGAACAGCTGGGTAACCTTACCCAATGAGAGGAGGGATCTATAGCCTTTACCCAGATGATCTTCTAAGTCTACCATCACTATGTTCCCAACTTTCACATTTGCAGAGAGATTATTACTAGAATTATTATGTCTCTCTCTCAAGACACTAAATAGTCTTTTTTCCAAGAGTTCTCAAATTTCCTTAGCACTGATGATAATCTAAAATATTGTGCTCTAAGATCACTTGAACTCATGAAATCTGGGTCATCAGTTGCTAAATTGTTAAGAGGAGGGGAAATACAAACATTTCGCCCATAAAGTAACATGGAGGGAGTCAAAGCCTCACAATCTCGATCAGAGGAGAGATAAGTCAGTGGTCGAGAATTTATCACAGCTTGAAACTCAACAAGTAGAGTTCTCAACTCTTCAAAGGATACACGTTTGTGATACAAGGCCTTGGACAACATCCTTTTAGAACACCAACAAGGCGTTCATAAAAGCCTCCAGACCAGGGGCTCGCGGTGTATGGAACTTCCAATTAACACCATTTCCTTCAAGGTATGACTTTACCTCTGGTTCCCCCTTAATTTCCTTCAGGAAATTATTAAATCCAAACAAAATTCCTACCATTGTCAGATATAATCAGACTCGGCGAGAATGATACGCTACAAAGCGTCGAATAGCCAGTAGGAAATCGGAGGCAGTCATGGAATGAGTCAATTCAAATGAACCGCCCTGCTCGCAGTGCAGGTATATACACTACAAAGACCTTCTCCTTCTCCTCTCCTGCACTTCTCTCCCTTCCTCCTTCAAGCCAGTCCTCATGATCAAAAACATTAATAGCACCCATAGCACACACCCGTAAACCCCCCAACCACAGCACCGGTATAACCAACTCCTCACTTTTTGGAAAGGTCTATCATTACTCACTCTTTCTGTGGGTAATGGCGGGGGAGGGGCAAAGACAACCGTTTCTTGGTTAACTTCTGAAACAAAACACACTTGGACAGAATTGATTTGATAATTTGTCGTGCTTTAGGTACCCAAAAGGTATCTCTCAACAATACCAGTACAGAATTGACACCACAATGGTGATGATGTCTATGCAAATGTTCAACTATCAACACTGTTAAATAACTTCTGGAAGGCAATAACATTGGGCACTGAGTACATAAGACATGGAAGCGTTTTTCATGCGGCCCTGAGACCTAACTAGATTTTCTTCATCAACAAATAAGTTTAACTGATTACACAAGTTCTTACCATCCATGGACACTCCAAGTGAATTCTTATCACAGAGGTACATTCTGGTAGTAGAAAAATGTTGCTTCTGTTCAAGGAGGACAAGTGCTTTCATTTCGTTTTAACACAAACTTAGAACCTTTACTGCACTTATTAAGGAAAAGCAATATTGACCTCATGATACGTTTAAGCTTACTTAATTACTATAACGTGGGATGTCAAATTAATGGGGTTGGAGGGTGAACAAACTTAGGTTCTGAAAGAATTTCATTAACATGCACAGTTTCTGTAGCTAAGATTTGGGATAATCACCAGTTAAAAGCCATTTAGGGCCATTCCACCATAATGAATTTTGCGCTAAATCTTTACTATTATTACCTCTGGATAGAATATCAGCTGGATTATCCTTAGAGGGGGTATACCGTAGAGGAACTTGAATTCATTAATTTCAGTGACACTGTTTCGTACATAAGGAATTTTACTATTATTGTTCTTCACCCAACAAATAGAAACCATGGAGTCACTCCAGAGAGTGCAAGAACTCACTCTTAAATCATCATTCTGCATTAATCTTCCAGCAAGTTTCACACCCAAGGACAAGGCTGTCAATTCCAAACACGGAATAGTCTGTTTAGGGTTTTGGTGCCACTTTAACACTTACTGACCAGTAATTTGCTTACACTTCTCTTGAAATCAATCACATAGGCAGCAGCTCCATATTCCTTGTTAGAGGCATCACAAAATACATGTAAGTGGGAACATTCAGGATGTAAAACAAACCTAGGAAACTTTAAACTTTCTACATTTCTAAAACACTAGCAAATTTCATCAAACCTTGAACATAATGATTCTGGCAAAGGGTCATCACCCGTAGTTACTCCACAAACATTTAAGAAAATATTTACCTCTCCCCTGTATAGGTGACAATAATCCTAGAGGATCAAACATCTGAGCTACTACTGATAAAACCTTTCGTTTGGTTAAAGGTCCTTTATACTCACAATTTACTTCCTTCAGTGACATCTCATCTTGTGCTAGATACCACTCTAAACCCAAAACGCTTACTCTTTCTTTGATAACATCTATGGTTCTGTTAAACTCTGAATCATTACTGACCCATTCTTGTAGAGGCATATTATCGTCTTCAAGAATCGTATTTATTACTGGATACTCATCCATCAGACTGACACATCTTTGTAGGTTTTACTAAAATTATCTACATAGAAATTCTTCATCAGAGATGATGCAAGGGGATTATCATGTAGAGATAAATGATGCAAGAGGGTTTGCTGCAAGAGAAAGGGGAGCATGTAGCTCCAAAACAAACTACACAAAACCGGTAAGTTACAGTAGACTTCAAATCGGAAGGATCAGTTAGCCATAGAAATCTGCAATAATCACGGCAGTCAGGTGAAATGCCTATCCTTAAAAAGGCTTTACTGATATCTGAAATCACAGCTACTGATTTTGTACGGAAACTCAACATGGCATCGAAAAGTTTAGTAGTTAATGAGGGACCAGTTAATAACAATCATTTAAGGAAAGTTCTCCTTAGCCTTTGAAGAAGCATTAAAACTATTCGAATGGGAGTTGTTTCTGAATCCTTCAGTACAGCATGGTGGGGTAAATAATGCCCTATAATAGGGGAGCCTGAAGGAATTAATTCTATAAACCCAGACTGAACGTAATCTTTGATAATCTTATCATAATGAGCATACAAGGAGGGGTCAGATTCGAATCTATGTAACAAGGAATTTAATTGACCAATGGCTATTCTATAGTTAACAGGCGGTCTACTTTCATCTTTAATGGTAAGGACACTTCATTTTTATTGTCAACCCCTTTTTACTTTATCCTTAAAACACTTAACTGATTCTCTTTCTCCAGGACTAATTTCAGATTGACGAATACCAACACTTTCTAAATCCATAATTTTCTAACTTCACAACAACAATTAATAGGGATTTCCTCTACTTCTATTCTTGAACTAACATACATTTGATGTAGTAATCTCATTAGATTCTACATTGTCATAAGACCAACTAGGCAAGAGGTCCAAAAATTAGTGTACCACCAGAACTATTCAATATCTGTATTCCAGAGCAAATTTGACTGTTCTGAATTAATTTTCCTACAATCAGCTCCAATGACTAATTCTATACCATTTACTTCATCTGAATTTAAATCATTATCTGCTAATTTTTATGCCTTTACTCGTCAGAACGCAGCTTACTTACTTAATCCTGGAGAATAAATTCTGGAAATAACTCTATCGAATGCAATGGCATTAATGACAGTACGAATCTTACCTAGTCTCACCACAACTCTTACTATATTACAATTAACTTCCATGGCATCACTGCAAATGGTTTTACCTTTAAGGCTACTGTTGCTATGGACGATAGACTAAGCTTATTGGCTAATTCCGTTGCAATAAACGTTCTTTGCGCACCAGAATCAAAGAGTGCTCTCTCAAAGGAACGATGTCCATTCCCTGACACAATTACCTTAGCAGTAGGAAGAGCAGTCGAAACAGAAATCTTATTAGTCTGAGAATGATCAATTCCCAAAGAAGCAGTCATAACTACTGGGAATCACCTTTACTAACAGCACATTTAGAATCATTATGAGATTTCTCAGAATTAACATTTGATTTACTAACATTAGTACTATTTACACTCAACTTTGGTAGAGCAGGATTAACAGGATTTTCTGATTTTTTTTTTACAAATCATCGGGTAATGAGGCCCATTACATATATTACATTTCAGCTTATTTCTACATTCAGAGATTAAATGACCTCCTTTGAGGCAAGCAAAGCACAATCTTAAATATTTAACTCTGTCCCTTCTACTATCAATGGATTTGAAAGTCCTTACAATCGCGAGAGCATGGTTCGATGAGCAAAACACACAATTATTGTAAGGACTATTACTAGGTTTACTGTTACTTGGTTGTGCTCTTCTGCACGTTTTGCACATTTGAGGAATCACTTTAGAAAATTTTGCCCTGATCTCGTCTTCCCTTATTAGAATTCTTACCTTCGTAACAAAATTCCATTAATTCACAAACATATTTCAAACCTGAGGAAATTTGCTCTAAATCAAGAGACATGCTATTATGTTTATTAGCTATAGCCTTACGTGTTTCAGGTGATAATTTCTCGCCATATTAATCAAGAAAAAACGGGGTTCATGGCGGCCTCTAACATCTAAATTCAATGTGTTCATTTGTAGAATAATCGTCTCATATTCCAATTTGAACGTGTTCAACCTCCTCTATTGTATGACTGGGAGGGACTAAATGTGTTAACTTGGACATAAGTCTACGTTTCAATTTTTCCTTATTATCATACTTCTCCTTAAGGGTCTGAATAGCTACTGAATAATTGGCATTAGTGACAAGCAAACCTTCTATGGCTTTAAAGGCGTTATCCCTTAAACTAGCTCTGAGTATAAAAAACTTAATCACATCGGAAATATCCCTACGATCGTGAACTAAACTGTTAAATATATCCCAAATGCAAGCCATTCTTCCTCCCCACCGCTAAATTCAGGTATCTTAATTGCTGGGAGTTTAGGGGGAGGGAGAGGGTTAGTGGGAGCCGAAGGAGGAGCAAAGCGGGCTGTTGATTTATATCTCCCTGTTCAATCTCGCTCCATAGTTTTCTGTGTAGTAGCAATAGCTTTCCTTACACATCTAGTTATTGTTCTATAACTTCTACATAACCTCTCATAGTCACTATCCTGTGAAATAATAGTCACCTTCTGTGACCACTATCTTCAATCGTCGTAGACCCTCAGTAAGACAACGTTCATACATTACAAGGGTCGATTTTGGTGTATCGGTATCACCAATGCAGCTACCTGCCTCATCAAGCAAATCTTGTAAGGAAATAATTTCCCCTTCAATAACTATCCTAATCTTGGAATCCATTATCTTGTTAATGGATCAATAACAAACTTGCACAAATATAAAAAATGTATGGCAAATTCTCTAAACCTGATTGAAGTATAACATCCACTGAATGCTAGATAATTTGGCCACGGGTCTCTTCATCATTCACCAAATACATCTGGTCACGAAAAAAACCTAAGTTCAAAAAATGGCTACGACAATTCACAAGAATTTCTTCACAGAGTAATCACTAATATGACAATAATGTTCCATAAACAACAGATTACTTGGCAAACACTCCAAGTAATTCAATACCTTACCCTGCTCACCCAATAACTTTGGACACGTGCCAGCTATACTAAAATGACTTTAAAGCCAACCATCACCAACGTGAACTTTATCGCATTATTTTTCAACAAACAAAAAAATCGTTTGTGAATCGTTATGGCATCCGGTTCGTTCGAAGGACCAGCTAAGAATGTGGGTGAAACTAAACTGAATTTTAGGGCCACATTCGGTTAGATTTCATTCAACCTTAAGCCCTCCTGCACTAGCTTTGAATGAGACCAAGTTACAGTGCTGAGGAGTTTACTAACTTACTTAAAGTCAAGAAACCTTGCATTTTATTCAACAAAAGTGCAGTTAAGAAACAATCAACTGTATTTCCTGCACCAATTCTTTTTGGGTGATGCCACACGGGTTTCACAAAGACGCATTTAAGGTTTAATAAATATAATTAATATTTAAAGAACAGAACAATTATTCCAATTACGTTAAGAAGCAACAGAAACTAACACATTACTGCAAAAATTATTAACAAAACGTTACGTTACTTCGATAGAAAAAAAACTTAAATGGCAAACAGGATCTCAGAATATCCTAATGAAGAAGTTACTGCAATGGCGACGATGATTCACGAGGTGATGTGGCTGGATTCTACAAGAATATCTTCTTTTACTTGCCTTCGTGGAGTCAGATGCTAGAATCAGAGAGCTTCACCTTCCACCCTAGAAGAATCTAAATCTCGGAGGGGTATATTGCATAACACAGTTGTCATATACGAAAATTACAAGGTTACGTAACAAACATCAACTTAAAACACACATCAAGTGCTTTAACTAATCGTAACCCAACATACAAAAAAAAGGGATTTCGTCCAGAAGGCAAGCATAAATTACTGGCATGTGCCCTTACCATAAGAAAATATATATACATAGTCTCCACAGGAAGAAGTTTGACAACACTGTAATTATACGTCATCTAATTATATAGAGATGGACAAAATATGCAAAAAAAGTGGTTTATTACTTTGAATATCAATGTACTAATTTATACCAACTCATTGCTATAGTTAATATAATAAACTACTTCTGTGGAGCAAATAATCATATAACGTATTTCCATAGAAACTGGGAAATTTTATGCAAAACAAGTACTCATAAAAAAACTAGGAAATTTTATTCAAGGGGAATAAATGGCAATTTTTGACAACAATGTAACAATAATTAACATTGACTGGACATGGTTATTAAGAGGGGAACAATGAGAAATCAGTAACAGACTAAAGACATATTGATCTCAGTTGATAATATATGATATTTGCAGTTGAAAATGTTATGGTATAAACCAGTCCCAATTTCATTTTCTTACATTCTATACTTTCTATGTTCATTTTCTTACAGTCTGTACTTTTCATGTTCATTTTCTTACATTCTATGCTTTTCATGTTCATTTTTTCCTTACTCTCTATGCTTTCACATTCATTTTCTTACTTTCTATGCTTTTCATGTTCATTTTCTTACTTTTCTATGCTTTACATGTCCATCATTTGCTTCTCATTTGTCTCATTATTATAAATTATTACTTACACTCACCGGCAACACCGCAACCCACCGCAAACCACCGCTACACGGAGTAACAAAGCCGCAAGAGCGTGTGGCCTGGCATAGCAACAACGACCATAACACCGCGCCAACTCTGCGCCAACTCCGTAACACGAGCGCCTCAGCGGCGTAGTTGGTATAGTATTAGCGTTCCAACTCGTTGGTCGCAGGTTCGATACTCGGCCCATTCCATTGAGGAGTGAGAGATGTGTTTCTGGTGATAGAAGTTCACTCTCGACGTGTTCGGAAGTCACGTAAAACCGTTGTCCCATTGCTGAATAACCACTGGTTCCATGCAACGTAAAAGCACCATACAAAACAAAACTCCCTAACACTCCGTAGGCACAGGCAGACACGCCGTAAGGTGCCCGTAACCCACCGCCCGGGTCTGCCCCACGCCGCCAAATAATGGTCATTTTTTCCCCCAACCGAGTCAATTTTGTAACGGTTTCTTGCGGTCCCACCCCGTAACAGCCCGCAACACGAAAGTGCGTGAGTGTAAACCTACCTTTAGGGAACCTGTGAAACACCAAATGAGGATCGGTTTCTTTTCGTTTATTGCAAACAGCACACTTGTGTGACTTATTCTCTGTTGGCGGCGGCGCGCCATGATTTCGTTTGTGTCAACTGTCAAATTCTAAATACGTATAAACGACGACATGAAATATACCTACAACGCCATCTGAACACTGAGCGGTCAAACTATTGTGTTCACTTTTGGAGTTGGCAACTAGTATATTAACATTCGTTTTTTTGAGCCTTCTTATCTTCCTTCAGTATATAGTCTTTGGCCTCCTACTATACTGTTCTGTTAAAGCTGATCTTTCTTTCTGAGGCTCGATACGTTTGAATAAAAATCTAAACGAAACGTTTAGTACCCTTTAAAACCGCAGTCAACTCGGTTGCTGCCTAGCAGCACTGACAATGACAGGCTGGGCAGCAGTTCACTTTGAGAGACGGTGCACGCACGGTGCGTTTGTGCTGTCGGTGCACGGAGGTTTGTACAGTCATATTCCACTGGTACGTATTGTCCACTCATATATGTTCATGGATGTCTCCGGGCATAAAGCTGGGTTTCATCCATCCCCTTTTTGGACAACGGGTCTGTATAGTGACGTAAGACGGGCGCACGAGACTATATGTACAACAGTTAAGTAGTTGAACATTTGGCCAGTTTCTAACTCCCAAACACCTGTCATCCAGAAGGGTGAAATGGAAATCTCTCTCAAACACCCGGACATCCATAAACTTATATGAGCGACTGTGTTACTTATGAATTTTATAAAAGCTTGACTGTTACACTTGCGTTTAGAAGTACAACAGACATATAGACCGATATAGTTAACTACTTGTCTTTGTTATGTTTTGTCTTGGAAATAAGAAACATTCAATCGCATTTCTTTGAACGTTTTATTTTGCTCCGTTACGTGTTGAATGATAAATCATTCACCTTTTTTTTTTTCGTTTCGTTTCCCGAATTTTATTCGTTTCTTCGTTGTTTGAAAGAGATTCGTTCAAGGAAACCATTGCAGAGGCGCTATATCTGTTGCTATTTAACGGAATTGGATGGTTGAATACTCGAGTGTCAATATTGAAGACGGGACGTGTAACTGAAAAGAATCTAAATCAGGCAAACGATCACACTCGAGCACGCAGTTTTCGTTAAAATACTAAGCAAGCGTGGCATTATTAGTACGATTTTCGATTTTTTAAAAGTTTTATATCCATTTTGAAAGCAGATGCTACGAGTACGAGGGAGACACTTAGATAAAACACCAAAGTATTTAACCTTGACTGGATTCCTTCCGCTGCGTAGCACATCCTTCACGACCGTGGATGCGTCCACTAGACCGTGGATGCGTCCCAAGTCTAAGGAGAGAAGTCGTTTCTGCGCGCCAATTATATAGTTGCGTGACGTCAACTAAACCATATCAAAGCTTGTATTCATACAGAATTCAAGTACAGACTGAAAAATATTAGTTAGGGAAAGAAGTGGCCTTGACCAGTGAAAAATGTAGTAGTGCTAAATGCGATGATAATCAAGACTGTCCGCCTAATACATACATTAGTGTCTTAGACTTACTTCGTCTAGACGGGAAAACTGATGACAAAGAACGAGAAATTGCTTTAGAAATTTGTCTCACTAGTCTCATTTGAAGAGATACTGAATTTAATCGTGAATGAAGAAGGTGACGAGATTCTTTAAGTAACTGAACAGGCAAAGTGAATGAAAAAGCTGCAAGTACCCTCGGTTCTGTAACCGAAGAAGAATCTTTTGGATTTACGAGGTTATATACGTAGGTTATTATACATAGTTAAAGAATTGTGTTTTGTGTTTCATGTTTCCTCAAACAGTTATACATTCCTGAAGAGTGATTTCATAAAAACGATATCTACAATCTCCACGAGAGAGAGAGAGAATCATCAACGTGAAAAAAAATGATTACATTAGAAATGGAGAGTGAGTGAAGAAAAGGGTAAAGACGCAGTAGATCTTGGGTGTCTCCACATTACATTGAAACGAATCTAGGTAAAAGTCACAAGAAGAAAATTCACAGAAAAAGTAACAAAAACAAGTCACAAGAAAAGTCACGATAATTTACGGTGGCTAGTAATATAAAGTCACGAGCAAAAAGTACCTAACCTATAACCAAACCTAATGATTACCGCCACCATAGATTAATGACTTTTTTTCCTGTCACCTTTTCCCCAGTCAAAATTGTGATTTTTATTTTTACCCTTGACTTTATTACCAGTCACCCAATGAACGTCATAAACACTGTGACAACATGTCTCGCACTTATCGCAATTTTGTGGAAAGTGAGTCACCCACCAGAAGTGGGAGAATGAACCTTTGGCCATTGCTGAGTTATCATATGAAACATTGGTGAGAACCAACAAATTAAGTCATTAACTTGTCTTCAACTTGCTTGTGATATGTGTGCAATAAGTTGCAGATGTGTGCGTGACTTGCTTTACTCATGTAACCTATTTGACTGAATGTGAAATTGAAGGCCCAGAGGTGGGCAATCTTTTGAAGAGTATGTGCCCAAATCTCTGTATGTGCTGGCACTGTAGGCATTACTACTTAGTTGTTTTTTTTTCAGCTTCCCTTCAGCCCCGGGCTGATATCTATTTCATTCCTTTTACAGTGCCTCCATTCTTATTCACTTCCATCTAACTTTCCACCCTCTCCTAACAATCATTTCACGGTGCAAAGCGAGATTTTCCTCCTTTCAAACCTGACTGTCAATTCCCTTTCAGCGCTGATGGACCTAGGTACTTGGCCATTGCCTAAATTCTATATATATTCTAATCCAAACCCAAATTGGCCAAGTAGTTCGAACAAAATTTGCTCACATGCCAATAGAATTTTTGGAATCTTAATATTATTTGGTGTCTGTTAGGTATATGATTTTTTTCAGTAACTTAAATTAGAATTATCATATACTACATCCACACAATTTAAAAGACTAATTTTAGCATCAGCGAAGAGTAAGCGATATTCATATTTTTTTCTTTTTTTATTAAATAATAACCCATTACTTATCTCAGCTTTTATTAAAACGATAAGTAGTAATGGGCGATTTATTTACAAAACACCATTAGAGGATATAAAATTAAAGATATTCTTTACTGAACGTCGTAATTTATCAATGATGAATAAAAACTACAAAACCAATATATCTTTTTTTTTCTTTACTTGGAAAACTAGGGATTATATCAAGCTTAGGAGAAGCTTTACCTCGGGATTAATATATTTTCATATATGTTAACCGAAGGTGAATTTTTTAGTTGATTTCAACTGAAAAATTACCCTTCAGTCAACATGCATGAAAATATATTAATTCCGAGGTAGAGTGAATTCAATATTAAAGGACATTAAAGCTTAATGCATGTATATGAATCACGGTGCTGTTATAAAAGAAATTCATGTATATATAATATATACATATATACGTGTTTTTGTATGTATGCATACTTTTAATTGAAGTCATTTCTCCTAATCCCACGAAAGAGCAAAACAAATATCATTGTCACAGTCTTGCTTTACATTCAGAATCCATTATCCTCCAGATATACCTCCAGCTAAGCATCTTAGTGTTATATCCATCAATTTGTTCTCCCATATACTCTGTCAACACAAACTCTTTCCTTCATCATTTAACGTTTCCAGGCATAATCTTTAGCAAGGTCTCTAGACCTTGATCTTTAGACTGGGCCATGCACAAACCAACTTGCTCTTCTCATTCTTCACAAACTGACCTTTCACCTTTATCACCATAAATGCCAAAACACCTATAGCGTACTAAAACCAAGATTTCGTATTTTACATAGTGCATGCATGAGTGCGCGTATGTAGTCCGAAGGCGAGAGAGTGAATTCACATGCAAATTTAAAATATGAAGAAATTGTCTTACACTCATTTTTTTTTCCAGCCAGTACAGTTCCCATTGAGTGCTGAGGTTGTCGGGGACATAGAAGTAGCATATACCAAAGGAAGAAAGAAACGAGGAAAACTCGCCTTTTTTGTGCCTGTGGGATTAAGGCGATTCTTGCTGAATAGTTTTCCGTTGCGTCCGCTGGCTTCTGCATCGGTAATGGATCTATCGTACGGAAACTGGGAGAAATCCATCACAGGAGAGCAAGACACCGGCGCCTGTTTACACAAAGACCCAGCAAAAAGGGGAGAAGCACATTATCAATAATAACTCCGTAAGGTTTACAAGGACATTGTGAACGACTTCCTCGGTGAATTCGCTGCGGTAATCTTGACAGTTTGCAAAGTAAGCTGGCGAAAACAGCTGTCTTGAAAACAGTCAAAGAGCCTCTTCCAGAAACCTATTGACGAATTCATAAAAAGCTGGTTGTTCACGTTTCAGGTCAGGTCAGTGACAATAACTGCATCTCTACGGTAAAAAAGTTTTCTCGAGCTACGGAAGTCGTTGTGTATCACATGGTCACCTACTATCATTTTTTGAATGACGGCGAGGCAGAGACCTGAACCCAGTAGCAAGGAATGCCCGCGAGATAATCAATCAATTTGTGGAAGCAGAGCATTACATTGATAAACAGTTTCTGAAAATGTGGAAACACAGCCAGGCGCAGAAAGACCAGTATGAAGAAGCCAAGGAGGAGGTCAAGAAATGTTTCGGAATCTTGAGGAGTTTCTCAGGTGCAGGCCTTGTCACTAGCTGGGTTAGGGAGATTCATGGTGTTATTAATAGTGGGCATTAAATATATATATATATATATATATATATATATATATATATATATATATATATATATATATATATATATATACATACATATACATATTATATATTGCTACTTTCAAAATGCATATATCCCCTCTTTGACTGTATAAAATGTTATATATAGAGTTTTGCAACATTTTTCAGATTCCTTAGCTAGGATGTTTAAAATGTATGTTCAGATTTTGCATAACATAATGTAAAAGAGTATATAACGTAGAATGTAAAGAAAGAGAGAGATTATCTTTGTCCGTTCGAAGCTAGAGTTGTTTCCCTATTATTCAAACGCCTTACGATAAGAGACCCTGAAGTTTCTGCTTTGCTTTCCTAACCTGTCACACGTTTGATTAGAGATCTCCGTTGTGCTTTGGATTCCTGTCATCACGTCTGATAGGGGGACTTTTGCTTCGATCGAATATGTGTCTTTGTTAAGCATACTACGTAGCATACTCGTCAAAAAAAAAAAACGAAAAAAAAAACGTTTCATATGCTTACATCTTTGCCAAAACCACGTGTAGATTTCACGATTTTTCTGTAAGTTGTGTCATGTTCGAAGTTTCTGAAAGAATTGCATCATCTTTTTCATTGCTCAAAAAGTTTTGTGCCATCCACTGTCCAGCTTTCGTAAAGAAGAGTTTTTTCATTGCAATTTAGAACTGCATAGTGTTCAGACCTTCTCTCTCTCTCTCTCTCTCTCTCTCTCTCTCTCTCTCTCTCTCTCTCCATAATTGATATTAACATAACGTAAATTGGTCACTCGTAACTTGTAGATTTCAGATTTGATATTTCTTAGAGTTTATTTAGTGTTATTTAGTGCTTTTTGTGGAATCTGAACAAACATTATACCAGTGTGTAACGCACCTATTTATTTGAGATGAATCTTACCTACTGTTAAATTTAGCTATATCTCCCCGCCGATTAGGCGAGTCGGCATTCAAACAAAAAAAATCGAATAGTGCCGATGACTGTCTAGTTTACCCTGTTCTCCACTAGTGTGTTTTGAATGTTTTAGCTCTTGTCAGAATTCTCCTTGCCGCCATTGGGGCTAGGCGATTGTTGGTATTCTACAAAGTTTGGCTGTTTTACACCTGTTTACAGTATTGTATTTCATTTTCCTAGGATATCTTCCACCGGAAGCAAAACCAATAACATCAGGCTATGTCAGGAATGCTTTAGTGTAACCATGATGGTAAATTGGAAGTTTGATCACATTCCTTTGTACTGGCAGGGTACAGAGTGTGATTTTGGAACTACTAAATGTGAAAAATGTAGGGAATTGTTTTTGAGAATTTATGCCTGAATATGTCAGATATAGAGACTGGAACTAATAGAATGCGAAAGCAATTAGTTTAGATCAGGACTTAAACCTGTCAGGCTATCCCTACTTAGACTAGGCAATTTTAGTTCGGTTCAGGAAAAGCGTAATGAGAAGTTAGAACATTAACATATTTTTAGTTCTAATACAATTTGAACTTAGTTCGTGACGGGAACATTCCGAATCCCTCCAGTGTGCGCTCATTTTCACGTTCCCTGTTAGAAGTTAGGTGTTGGTCCCCTTGTCTGTACGTAGCCCAAGCCTAGGACTGCCCTGCGACAGTTGGAAACGTCCGCTGCTAGGGACCAGGTCGGTTCTCGGGACAATGGGATTCTGTCCCCTCCAATACCTACTTTGCCCTTTTTCGTGGTCTGAATCTCTTTAAAGCGTCACCAAAGGACCATTAAAGAGTTTCACATAAGGACCGTTTCGGTAAGCGTTAATGCTCGCTCCGTAGGCGCATTCTGTAATGCATGTTAGCATGCATAGGCTTAATAATATATGATATAGGTACAGACATTTTATTGAGATGATCTGTAGTGAGTTTTTCACGTTTAGATATGTCGACTCGATCGACTGTTTATCTCTCATGTTTTGGCTATTCTAAATTCTTGTATGCTAGCATATTCCTTTTTCTTCGTAATGTTTGTGTTTGCACTTTTGTGTGCTTCCTCTTCGGCTATCGGCAAATCTCTTACTACTGCCTTGATTAATGTTTCTCTTTTCAAGTCTACACTGTCTGTAGTATCAAAATAAAGTTCTCGCTGAGTTAGATATTCTAGCTTCAGAGATTTCTAACTTAGTTTCATTAGGAATGCTTTCAAGTATGTACGATTGCTTTCGGACGAGGCGGGAGGGTTGTAACTCCTCTCCCACCGCCTCCTACTTTTGGCGCCTCGTTCTCTCTCTCCCTCCCTCTTTTGACTCGTGCGGACTGCGGACCAGGCATACGATAATTTTACCCTCTGTACGATAAACGATTATTAATCAAAATACAATGATTTGAAGAGATTTGGTACGATAATTTGTTCTGATACATCTGGGAACCCGGCTATGGACATTGGCTCGTGTGAAAGCAGTTTACTCGTTTTGAGTGCGGACTTGGCTGAGTTCCGAGTCACTTAACCTGTCTTGCTCTGATTGAGTTGTGGTGGATTTAATACAGCACTCAGCTGTTGTCACCTCTTATCGACCAAGTGTTGCTTTTTGTCGCCAAGGGTTTGCGGAGAAAGAGCAATCCTTTAAGCTCTTTGTTTACCTCCTGTCGGCAGCTGTCTCCTCCCGTCGCCCACTGACGGAAGAAGAGTGAATGGAGTTAGAGGAACTCGGTTGGGCCAGTCGGCATTTGTGCCACACTACGCCTTCCTGTATCCTCATTTTGTTGGGGATAGAGGCCACATAGAGAATATATCTTAATTACCTTAGCTTATTTTGGCGCACTCTAAATATTGGAGAAGAGAGCCAATGCTTTCTCCAATTTGAGAGCATTTCGTAACTTTTCTCGTCCTCGGACACACAATCTCCCTTTGTGTCTGCCTTGGCTTGTCTTGTCTTTTAAAGTCGCGGAGAGCTGAAGGCTCCTTTTGCTGTACAACGCTTATTGGTCCTTTAACCGTCTTTAGTAGAAGGTTCACTTTCTTTCTCTTTCCTGTGGGGAAATGAACTCGAGACTGACAGACATGCTGATGGATTTTCAGTCTAACTTGAGTTATTACCTTTTATCTACGTTGTCTCATCTCTGCGACTTCTTAAGAGAGGTGGAGACGCCAACCCAGTGGGAGTTTTTAGCGAGGAAACAAGTAACTCATTGTTGATGCTGCGGGTAATGTCCTCATCCTTATACTCACTCTGTTTGGAAGAAGTGAGAACACTTTCGCTTCCTGTCTGATTATGCAACTCGGGATTATCTATTGGTAGTCTTATTTTATACCTTTCGGGGTATTGTGCAGATTCAGGTTTTTGGGATATGGACAGTTGCAACCTCCCAGTAATGCATGGAGAGACTTGGGACCAGTATGTTATATGGTGGAGACGGTGAAGGGCAGTTGTGATGATTTTTGGTTGTCCTCCACTGGTTTAATCTTCCTCTTATAGCTTCCCTTCTCTTCAGCAGGTCTCTCGGTCTCTTTTAGTAGGAAATTGTATATAGAGGGAATGATGGTCCAAGGGTAATTCTTTAGGAAGACACCCATAAGTAATTGGAGATATTCTTGGACATTTGGAGACTGAATAACAGTAAGTGTCTGCCCATATACTTGTTGGTTTTCTAATATGGTTTTAGTGCCTTTCCAAAGAATGGTCAGACTTGTGGTATACATGCAGAATGTATTCCACTTACCATACATCCACAGTCATGCAAGTTCCTTCAAGAGGTTTTTACTAGAGGGTATTGCTGTTCTGTGCACTTTGTTTGGGTTAGTGTGCAGCCCTCTATAAGTTATGTCAGGGACTTGTTGCCCATTGGTAGATGGTGTCGACTTTAGGAGCAAGACACTTCTACTGAATCAGTGATTCAAGTTAGCCCACTCTGTCAACAGTATTCCAAAGCCCAAGGACCTGTTGCTTCTTCTGGCCCAATTCTATGCAAGATATTGTTAATTCTTTATATCCCCATTCTTATCTAGTGATGTGGGGATGATATTTAATTATGCATGCTTGTCGGTCAAGATGAATAGGCATGTGCTGCTTGAAGATTTTAGACCTGAAAGAAACTTCATGTATGGTAAGGGCTTTTCCTCATTAGGAAGCATGGCCTCATGGGTTATTTTCAGATAATCATGCTCAATTAATGCACAGTTTCAGCGTAAGAATTATGGCTTACAAATACTTTAATTAGATTTGTAAGTAATCCAGAACAAACTTTTGCTCCAGGACTGTAGGAGGGACACTGTAACCAGGAATCGTCCATTTGGTTCTTAAACCTATGTCCAAGTTTTGGTCTTTCCCCTCTGCCATGCAACACAGAGTTTAACTAGTGTCATTACACTTTCATGCAACATAGAATGGTCCAACTAAACCTGGTAAAACCTTTTAGATGTCAGGGCAGTGGAAAGACATCAGGATGCTTAGCAGGTTTATTCCCAGTCAGAAACAGTCTTTGTGGGAAGTTTGTTGCTTTGAGTGAAATGAAACAACATATTGGTTTGATCATCCATTCTGTGGAAGGACGGTATTTTAGCAATTGGGGATTCAGGAAGAACAACGGCTGCCTACAAGGGCTTAACATCCGTAAGTTTGGCACTTGGGTGTGGATTTAAGAACACTCATTTAGCTTCCTATCAGTAGATGAACAGGGATATCCGAATGATTACTACTACTTTGTTGGCCCTCAGGCTTGAGCAGTGGATGGTTTTTCCTTAAATTTTGCCTAATTCAGACTCAGAGGACTGCCCCTTGTATCTACTCTGATTCTATTGAGCAATTTCATATTCAAGAATTGCTTAGTCTCCTGTAGAGCCCTTGTAGCCTCAGGCAAAACTTTTCAGAATTTTCCAGTGCTCTTGGTAGATGTCTCATTTTTCTGTTGAGAAGAAATCATAACTCTACTACACAACTCCATACAGTTCCATTGACGTAGGCATCTCCTTAACTGCTTGGAGATGTTAGAATGTCCCTCCCATAATAGGATTTTCAAGTTTATCATAGGATCTGTCCTTATTTTAAAACTGCCATGGCCTGGGGTCAGAAAGCAGTTGTCTGTGTGTGTTGCTAAGGGTGCCATTCTGGAGGAATTTTCAGCACCTGGAACCTTGTAGACATCAATGTTTTCTGTTTCAGAGTAGATAAGACTTTTCACTGTCTACTTCCAGTTATCGTTCCATACGTACTTTCCTCGGTATTGCATCAAGTACTTTTAGATCTTGCTGAGGATCAGCACTGGAAGGTGTTGAGTTGGAGCCCCTTCATCTCTATATCAGCTCTCTCCGGAGTTTAGATCGGGTCTAAACTTTATCTGAATTTACTGTAAAACCTTTTATTTAGCAGTGGTTAAATAAGTAAATCTACTGTCAGCACCCTTCTTTAAGCTGATGTAAAGGGAATGCTATTTTAGCTTTCTGCCTTAGAGCTGAGGGTGATGTTAAGGCTAAGCTTTACAGTTCCCTGTAAGAATTCCAATTTAACCCCTTGGGTGGGGGGGGGGAAGGAAACTTCTCTATCCTGTTGGGCATTTAAATTTAAAGGTTAAACCTAGAACATTTTTTATCATCCTTTTAGAGACCTTGAACATCTTTGTCAAAGG
>NC_061101.1:12469581-12529410 GCF_015104395.2 Macrobrachium nipponense | reverse complement strand
CCTTTGACAAAGATGCTCAAGGTCTCTAAAAGGATGATAAAAAATGTTCTAGGTTTAACCTTTAAATTTAAATGCCCAACAGGATAGAGAAGTTTCCTTCCCCCCCCCCAACCCCCCACCAAGGGGTTAAATTGGAATTCTTACAGGGAACTGTAAAGCATAGCCTTAACATCACCCTCAGCTCTAATGGCACCAGAAGCTAAAATAGCATTCCTTTAAACATCAGCTTAAAGAAGGGTGCTGACAGTAAATTTACTTATTAACCACTGCTAAATAAAAGGTTTTACAGTAAATTCAAGTTAAGTTTAGACCCGCATCTAAACTCCGGAGAGAGACTGATATAGAGATGAAGGGGCTCCAATCTCAACACCTTACAGTGCTGATCCTCAGCAAGATCTAAAAGTACTTGATGATTACAATACTGAGGAAAGTACGTATGGAACGATAACTTTGGAAGTAGACAGTGAAAAGTCTTATCTCCTCTAAAACAGAAAAACATTGATGTCTACAAGGTTCCAGTGCTGAAAATTCCTCCAGAATGGTACCCTTAGCAACACACAGACAACTGCTTCTGACCCCAGGCCATGGTAGTTTTAAATTAAGGACAGATCCTATGATAACTTGAAAATCCTATTATTGGGAGGGGACATTCTAACATCTCCAAGCAGTTAAGGAGATGCCTACGTCAATGGAACTGTATGGAGTTGTGTAGTAGAGTTGATTTCTTCTCAACGGAAGAATGAGACATCTACCAAGAGCATTGGAAATTCTGAAAAGTTTTGCCCTGAGGCTACAAGGGCTCTACAGGAGACTAAGCAATTCTTGAACATGAAATTGCTCAATAGAATTCAGAGTAGATACAAGGGGCAGTCCTATGAGTCTGAATTAGGCAAAATTTAAGGAAACATCCACTGCTCAAGCCTGAGGGCCAACAAAGTAGTAGTAATCATTCGGATATCCCTGTTCATCTACCTGCTAGGAAGCTAAATGAGTGTTCCCTAAATCCACACCAAGTGCCAAACTTACAGATGTTAAGCCCTTGTAGGCAGTTGTTCTTCCTGAATCCCCAATTGCTAAAATACCGTCCTTCCACAGAATGGATGATCAAACCAATATGTTGTTTCATTTCACTCAAAGCAACAAACTTCCCACAAAGAACTGTTTCTGACTGGGAATAAACCTGCTAAGCATCTATGTCTTTCCACTGCCCTGACATCTAAAAGGTTTTACCAGGTTTAGTTGGACCATTCTATGTTGCATGAAAGTGTAATGACACTAGTTAAACTCTGTGTTGCATGGCAGAGGGAAAAGACCAAAACTTGGACTTAGGTTTAAGAACCAAATGGACGATTCTTGGTTACAGTGTCCCTCCTACAGTCCTGGAGCCAAAGTTTGTTCTGGATTACTTACAAATTTAATTAAAGTTATTTGTGAGTCATAATTCTTACGCTGAAACTGTGCATTAATTGAGCATGATTATCTGAAAATAACCCATGAGGCCATGCTTCCTAATGAGGAAAAGCCCTTACCATACATGAAGTTTCTTTCAGGTCTAAAATCTTCAAGCAGCACATGCCTATTCATCTTGACCGACAAGCATGCATAATTAAATATCATCCCCACATCACTAGATAAGAATGGGGATATAAAGAATTAACAATATCTTGCATAGAAATTGGGCCAGAAGAAGCAACAGGTCCTTGGCCTTTGGAATACTGTTGACAGAGTGGGCAATCTTGAATCACTGATTCAGTAGAAGTGTCTTGCTCCTAAAGTCGATACCATCTACCAATGGGCAACAAGTCCCTGACATAACTTATAGAGGGCTGCACACTAACCCAAACAAAGTGCACAGAACAGCAATACCCTCTAGTAAAAACCTCTTGAAGGAACTTGCATGACTGTGGATGTATGGTAAGTGGAATACATTCTGCATGTATACCACAAGTCTGACCATTCTTTGGAAAGGCACTAAAACTATATTAGAAAACCAACAAGTATATGGTCAGACACTTACTGTTATTCAGTCTCCAAATGTCCAAGAATATCTCCAATTACTTATGGGTGTCTTCCTAAAGAATTACCCTTGGACCATCATTCCCTCTATATACAATTTCCTACTAAAAGAGACCGAGAGACCTGCTGAAGAGAAGGGAAGCTACAAGAGGGAGATTAAACCAGTGGAGGACAAGCAAAAATCATCACAACTGCCCTTCACCGTCTCCACCATATAACATACTGGTCCCAAGTCTCTCCATGCATGCGGTGCTGGGAGGTTGCAACTGTCCATATCCCAAAACCTGAATCTGCACTTATCCCCGAAAGGTATAAAATAAGACTACCAATAGATAATCCCGAGTTGCATAATCAGACAGGAAGCGAAAGTGTTCTCACTTCTTCCAAACAGAGTGAGTATAAGGATGAGGACATTACCCGCAGCATCAACAATGAGTTACTTGTTTCCTCGCTAAAAACTCCCACTGGGTTGGCGTCTCCACCTCTCTTAAGAAGTCGCAGAGATGAGACAACGTAGATAAAAGGTAATAACTCAAGTTAGACTGAAAATCCATCAGCATGTCTGTCAGTCTCGAGTTCATTTCCCCACAGGAAAGAGAAAGAAAGTGAACCTTCTACTAAAGACGGTTAAAGGACCAATAAGCGTTGTACAGCAAAGGCGGCCTTCAGCTCTCCGCGACTTTAAAAGACAAGACAAGCCAAGGCAGACACAAAGGGAGATTGTGTGTCCGAGGACGAGAAAAGTTACGAAATGCTCTCAAATTGGAGAAAGAATTGGCTCTCTCCTCCAATATTTAGAGTGCGCCAAAATAAGCTAAGACAATTAAGATAAATTCTCTATGTGGCCTCTATCCCCAACAAAATGAGGATACAGGAAGGCGTAGTGTGGCAACAAACGCCGACTGGCCGAACCGAGTTCCTCCAACTCCATTCAAACTCTTCTTCCGTCAGCGGGCGACGGGAGGAGACAGCTGCCGACAGGAGGTAAACAAAGAGCTTAAAGGATTGCTCTTTCTCTGCAACCCTTGGCGACAAAAAGCAACACTTGTCGATAAGAGGTGACAGCAGCTGAGTGCTGTATCGAATCCACCACAACTCAATCAGAGCAAGACAGGTTAAGTGACTCGGAACTCGGCCAAGTCCGCACTCAAAACGAGTAAACTGCTTTTACACGAGTCAACAATGTCCATAGCCGGGTTCCCAGATGTCAGGACAAAAAATATCGTACCAAATCTCTTCAAATCATTGTATTTTGATTAATAATCGTTTATCGTACAGAGGGTAAAATTATCGTACGCCTGGTCCGCAGTCCGCACGAGTCAACAGAGGGAGGGAGAGAGAGAACGAGGCGCCAAAAGTAGGAGGCGGTGGGAGAGGAGTTACAACCCTCCCGCCTCGTCCGAAAGCAATCGTACATACTTGAAAGCATTCCTAATGAAACTAAGTTAGAAATCTCTGAAGCTAGAATATCTAACTCAGCGAGAACTTTAGATACTACAGACAGTGTAGACTTGAAAGAGAAATATTAATCGAGGCAGTAGTAAGAGATTTGTCGACAGCCGAAGAGGAAGCACACAAAAGTACAAACACAAACATTACGAAGAAAAAGGAATATGCTAGCATACAAGAATTTAGAATAGCCAAAACATGAGAGATAAACAGTCGATCGAGTCGACATATCTAAACGTGAAAAACTCACTACAGATCATCTCAATAAAATGTCTGTACCTATATCATATATTATTAAGCCTATGCATGCTAACACCTCAAACTAGGTGTTGAAGACTACAGAATGCGCCTACGGAGCAAGCATTAACGCTTACCGAAACGGTCCTTATGTGAACTCTTTAATGGTCCTTTGGCGACACTTTAAACGAGATTCAGACCATGAAAACGGGCAAAGTAGGTATTGGAGGGCACAGAATCCCATTGTCCCGAGAACCGACCCGGTTCCCTAGCAGCGGATGATTTCAACTGTCGCAGGGCAGTCCTAGGCTTGGGCTACGTACAGACAAGGGGACCAACACCTAACTTCTAACAGGGAACGCGAAAATGAGCGCACACTGGAGGGATTCGGAACGTTCCCGTCACGAACTAAGTTCAAATTGTATTAGAACTAAAAATGTTAATGTTCGAACTTCTCATTATGCTTTTCCTGAACCGAATGGGGAGCAGAAGGCGGAGCTACAATGGAAGTCAATACTAGCCTACTAAAATTGCCTAGTCTAAGTAGGGATAGCCTGACAGGTTTAAGTCCTGATCTAACTAATTGCTTTCGCATTCTATTAGTTCCAGTCTTTCCTATATCTGACATATTCAGGCATAAATTCTCAAAACAATTCCCTACATTTTTCACATTTAGTAATTCCAAAATCATACTCTGTACCCCTGCCAGTACAAAGGAATGTTGATCAACTTCCAATTTCACCATCCTGGTTACACTAAAGCATTCCTACATAGCCTGATGTTATTGGTTTTGCTTCCGGTGGAAGATCCTAGGAAAATGAAATTACAATACCGTAAACAGGTGTAAAACAGCCAAACTTCATAGAATACCAACAATCGCCTAGCCCCAATGGCGGCAAGGAGAATTCTGACAAGAGCTAAAACATTCAAAACACACCTAGTGGAGAACAGGTAAACTAGACAGTCATCCGGCCAGCCATTCATTTTTTTGTTTGAATGCCGACTCGCCTAATCGGCGGGGAGATATAGCTAAATTTAACAGTAGGTAAGATTCATCTCAAATAAATAGGTGCGTTACACACTGGTATAATGTTTGTTCAGATTCCACAAAAAGCACTAAGAAATATCAAATCTGAAATCTACAAGTTACGAGTGACCAATTTACGTTTATGTTAATATCAATTATGGAGAGAGAAGAGAGAGAGAGAGAGAGAGAGATAGAGAGAGAGAAGGAGAGAGAGAGAGAGAGAGAGAGAGAGAGAGAGAGAGAGAGAGAGAGAGAGAGAGAGGTCTGAACACTATGCGGTTCTAAATTGCAATGAAAAACTCTTCTTTACGAAAGCTGGACAGTGGAGATGGCACAAAACTTTTTGAGCAATGAAAAAGATGATGCAATTCTTCCAGAAACTTTGAACATGACGCAACTTTACAGAAAAATCGTGAAATCTACACGTGGTTTTGGCAAAGATGTACACATATGAAACGAGTTTTGAACGAGTCATGTACATAGTATGCTTACAAAGACACGTATTCGATCGAAGCAAAAGTCCCTATTAGACGTGATGACAGGAATCCAAAGCACAACGGAGATCTCTAATCAAACGTGTTGACAGGTTAGGAAAGCAAAGCAGAAACTTCAGGGTCTCTTATCGCAAGGCGTTGACATAATAGGGAAACAGCTCTAGCTTCGAACGGACAAAGATAATCTCTCTCTTTCTTTACATTCTACGTTATATACTCTTTTACATTATGTTATGCAAAATCTGAACATACATATTAAACATCCTAGCTAAGGAATCTGAAAAATGTTGCAAAACTCTATATAACATTTTATACAGTCAAAGAGGGGGACATATGCATTTTGAAAGTAGCAATATATAATATGTATATGTATGTATTATATATATATATATATATATATATATATATATATATATATATATATATATACATATATATATACATATCATATATATATATCTATATATATATATATATATATATATATATATATATATATATATATATATATATATTTAAATGCCCACTATTAATAACACCATGAATCTCCCTGACCCAGCTAGTGACAAGGCCTGCACCTGAGAAATCCTCAAGATTCCGAAACATATTCTTGACCTCCTCCTTGGCTTTTTCATACTGGTTTTTCTCCGCCTGGCTGTGTTTCCACATGCTCAGAACTTGTTTATCAATGTAATGCTCTGCTTCCACAAATTGATTGATTATCTCACGGGCATTCCTTGCTACTGGGTTCAGGTCTCTGCCGTCGCCGTCATTCAAAAAATGATAGTAGGTGACCATGTGATACACAACGACTTTCCGTAGCTCGAGAACTTTTTTACCGTAGATGATACAGTTATTGTCACTGACCTGACCTGAAACGTGAACAACCAGCTTTTCTATGAATTCGTCAATAGGTTCTGGAAGAGGCTTCTTGACTGTTTTCAAGACAGCTGTTTTCGCCAGCTTACTTTGCAAACTGTCAAGATTACCGCAGCGAATTTCACCGAGGAAGTCGTTCACAATGTCCTTGTAAACCTTACGGACGTTATTATTGATAATGTGCTCTCCCCTTTTTGCTGGGTCTTTTTGTGTAACAGGCGCCGGTGTCTTGTCTCTCCTGTGATGGATTTCTCCCAGTTCCCTGTACGATAGATCCATCACCGATGCAGAAGCCAGCGGACGCAACGGAAACTATTCAAACGAGTACGGCAGGGGTTCTGTTTCCGGCAGGGCCCTTTCAGCCGAGAATCGCCTTAATCCACAGGCACAAAAAAGGCGAGTTTTCCTCGTTTCTTTCTTCCTTTGGTATTTGCTACTTCTATGTCCCCGACAACCTCAGCACTCAATGGGAACTGTACTGGCTGGAAAAAAATTGAGTGTAAGACAATTTCTTCATGATTTTAAATTTGCATGTGAATTCAATCTCTCGCTCCGGGAACTACAATACGCGCACTCATGCATTGCACTATGTAAACAAAATACGAAATCTTGGTTTAGTACGTCTATAGTGTTTTGGCATTTATGGTGATAAAGGTGAAAGGTCAGTTTGTGAAGGAATGAGAACGAGCAAGTTGTTTGTGCATGGCCCAGTCTAAAGATCAAGGTCTAGAGACCTTGCTAAAGATATGCCTGGAAACGTTAAATGCTGAAGGAAAGAGTTTGTGTTTGTACAGAGTATATGGGAGAACAAGTTGATGGATATAACACTGAGAAGATGCTTAGCTGGAGGTATATCTGGAAGATAATGGATTCTGAATGTAAAGCAAGACTGTGACAATGATATTTGTTTTGCTCTTTCGCTGGGTTAGGAGAAATGACTTCAATTAAAAGTATGCATACATACAAACACACGTATATAGTATATTATTATATATACATGAATTTCTTTTATAGCACCGTGATTCAATATACATGCATTAAGCTTTAATGTCCTTTAATAATCGAATTCACTCTACCTCGGAATTAATATATTTTCACGCATGTTGACTGAAGGGGAATTTTTCAGTTGAAATCAACTAAATAATTCCCCTTCGGTTAACATATATGAAAATATATTAATCCCGAGGTAAAGCTTCTCCTAAGCTTGATATAATCCCTAGTTTTCCAAGTAAAGAAAAAAAAGATATATTGGTTTTGTAGTTTTTATTCATTCATGATTGATAAATTACGACGTTCAGTAAAAGAATATCTTTAATTTTATATCCTCTAATGGTGTTTTGTAAATAAATCGCCCATTACTACTTATCTTTTAATAAAAGCTGAGATAAGTAATGGGCGATTTATTTAATAAAAAAGGAAAAAATATGAATATCGCTTACTTCTTCGCTGATGCTAAAATTAGTGTCTTAAATTGTGTGGATGTAGTATATGATAATTCTAATTTAAGTTTACTGAAAAAATCGTATACCTAACAGACACCAAATAATATTAAGATTCCAAAAATTCTATTGGCGTGTGAGCAAATTTTGTTCGAACTACTTGGCCAATTTGGGATTGGATTAGAATATATATAGAAGAATTTAGGCAATGGCCAAGTACCGAGGTACGTCCTTCAGCGCTGAAAGGGAATTGACAGTTAGGTTTGAAAGGAGGAAAATCTCGCTGTTGCACCGTGAATGATTGTTAGGAGAGGGTGGAAAGATAGATGGAAGTGAATAAGAATGGAGGCACTGTAAAAGGAATGAAATGGATATCAGCCCGGGGCTGAAGGGAAGCTGAAAAAAAAACAAACTAAGTAGTATGCCTATCAGTGCCAGCACATACGGAGAGATTTGGGCACATACTCTTCAAAAGATTGCCCACCTCTAAGCCTTCAATTTCACACATTCCAGTCAAATAGGTTACATGGATAAAGCAAGTCACGCACACTCTGCAACTTATTTCACACATATCACAAGCAAGTTGAAGACAAGTTAATGACTCAATTGTTGGTTCTCACCAATGTTTCATATGATAACTCAGCAATGGCCAAAGGTTCATTCCTCCACTTCTGGTGGGTGACTCACTTTCCACAAGTTTGCGATAAGTGCGAGACATGTTGTCACAGTGTTTATGACGTTTTCATGGGTTGACTGGTAATAAAGTCAAGGGTAAAATCACAATTTTGACTGGGGTGGGGAAAAGGTGACAGGAAAAAAAGTCATTAATCTATGGTGGCCGGTAATCATTAGGTTTGGTTATAGGTTAGGTTACTTTTTTGCTCGTGACTTTATATTACTAGCCACCATAATTATCGTGACTTTTCTTGTGACTTGTTTTTGTTACTTTTTCTGTGAATTTTCTTCTTGTGACTTTTACCTAGATTCGTTTCATTGTAATGTGGAGACACCCAAGATCTACTGCGTATTTACCCTTTTCTTCACTCACTCTCCATTTCTAATATAATCATTTTTTTCATGTTGATGATTCTCTCTCTCTCTCTTGGAGATTGTAGATATCGTTTTTATAAAATCACTCTTCAGGAATGTATAACTGTTTGAGGAAACATGAAACAACAAAACAATTCTTTCACTACGTATATCACCTCGTATATACCTCAAAGATTCTTCTTCGGTTACAGAACCGAAGGAACTTGCAGCTGTTTCATTCACTTTTGCCTGTTTCAGTTACTTAAAGAAAGAATCTCGTCACTTTCTTTCATCCACGATTCTCGATTAAATTCAGTATCTCTTCAAATGAGACTAGTGAGACAAATTTCTAAAGCAATTTCTCGTTCTTTGTCATCAGTTTTCCCGTCTAGACGAAGTCTAAGACATTAATGTATTAGGCGGAGTCTTGATTATCATCGCATTTAGCACTACTACATTTTTCACTGGTCAAGGCTACTCTTCTCTAACTAACTAATATTTTTTTCAGTCTGTACTTGAATTACTGTATGAATACAAGCTTTGATATGGTTTAGTTGATGTCACGCAACTATATAATTGGCGCGCAGGACGACTTCTCTCCTTAGACTTAGGACGCATCCACGGTCTAGTGGACGCATCCTACGTCGTGAAGGATGTTGCTACGCAGCGGAAGGAAGCCAGTCAAGGTTAAATACTTTGGTGTTTTATCTAAGTGTCTCCCTCGTACTCGTAGCATCTGCTTTCAAAATGGATATAAACGTTTAAAAAATCGAAAATCGTGACTAATAATGGCACTCTTGCTAAGTATTTTAACGAAAACTGCGTGCTCGAGTGTGATCGTTTGTCTGATTTAGATTCATTTCAGTTACACGTCCCGTCTTCAATATTGACACTCGAGTATTCAACCATCCAATTCCGTTAAATAGCAACAAATATAGCGCCTCTGAATGTTCCTTGAACGAATCTCTTTCAAACAACGAAGAAACGAATAAAATTCGGGAAACGAAAACAAAAAAAAAAAGTGAATGATTTATCATTCAACACGGAACGGAGCACAAAATCGTTCAAAGAAATGCGATTTGAATGTTCTTATTTCCAAGACAAACAAAAACAAGACAAGTAGTTAACCCTCTTACGCCGAAGCCCTAAAAAATCAAAACCTCTCCTGTATGCAGGCGCCGGTTTGGAGTGAGCGAGGAGGCGGAAAAAATATTTTTTTCAAAAAATCACAGCGCGCTTAGTTTTAAAGATTAAGAGTTCATTTTTGGCTCATTCTTTTGTCATTGCCTGAAGTTTAGTATGCAATCATCAGAAATGAAAAATAATATCATTATCGTATGTAAATAATGCGAGATATGGTAGCAAAATAAAAAATATTCATAGATAATTGTATTCAAATCACGCTGTACAAAAAACGGTCAAAGCTAACGAGTTAATTTTTTTTCGTTGTATTGTACACTAAATTGCAATCATTTTGATATATAATACATAGTAAAACAATAAAAGCAACACCGGAAAAATATATCACAAAATGATGGTCGAATTCGTAACGTGCGGACGTAAAAAAAATGTTATTTTCAAAAAATTCACCCGTAATTCTAAATATTGTTCTAGAGACTTCTAATTTGTTTCAGAATTAAGACAAATGATTTATATTACGATACTGTAAGAGTTTTAGATTAGAATTGCAGATTTCGACCATTTCGGACGAGTTAAATTTGACCGAATGTCAAAATTTTTATATATATATTTTTTTATATGCACATATTTCGGAGATGGAAAAAGCTACAACCTTCACTTATTTTTTATTGTATTTTTCATGAATTTGCGCACATTTTTGATATATAAAACTCTATAAACGGCTAATATGAAAAGGAGCAAATATTAGGATAATGCGATGTACGTATTTTCGGAGACTTGGCGGCCGCGAATCGGCACAAAAATTCACCATAAATCACAATATTGTTCTAAAGACTTCAAATTTGTTTCAAAATGAAGAAAAATGACGGAATATTACTAGGCCGTAAGAGTTTTAGCTTACAATTGCGTTTTTCAACTATTTCGGTAGAGTCAAATTTGACCGAAACGTGATTTTTTTTCTATTTATCGTGATTTATATGCAAATATTTCGAAAAAAAGAGAAAAGCTACAACCTTCAATCATTTTTTAGTTGTATTCTACATGTAATTGCGCACAATTTTCATATATATAAAAACTTTATGTAACAGCTAATTTTAAATGGTGCAAACATTTCGACAATCGCACAAAAAAATTCAGATTTTTTCAGAAGAGTTTACCGCGCGGACGTAAGGAAAATGTTTTTTTTTTTTTCATAAATTCACCTATAAATCGAAATATTGTGCTAGAGACTCCAAGTCATTGTAAAATGAAGGTAAATGATTGAATATTACTAGAATATAAGAGTTTTAGCTTACAATTGCGTTTTTCGACCATTTCGGTAGAGTCAAAGTTGACCGAAAGTTGAAATTTTTGCACTTAACGTTATTTATATGAAAATATTTCGAAACTGATAAAAGCTACAACCATGGGTTTGTTTCTTGTTGTATTGTGCATGAAATTGCGCACATTTCCATATATAAAAACTTTATGTAACGGCAAATTTAAAAGGGTGCAAACATTAGGACAATCGCACGAAAAAATTTATCGGAAGAGTTATCGCACGAACGTAAGGAAAAAAAAAAGTTTTTTCATAAATTCACCATAAATCGAAATATTGTGCTAGAGACGTCCAATTTGTTTCAAAATGAAGGCATATGATTGAATATTACTATAATATAAGAATTTTAGCTTACAATTGCGTTTCTCGACCATTTCGGTAGAGTCAAAATTGACCAAAGGTTGAAATTTTTGCACTTATCGTTATTTATATGAAAATATTTCAAAACTGATAAAAAGCTACAATCATGAGTATTTTTTGTTGTATTTTACATGAAATTGCGACATTTTCATATATAATAATTCATGTAAAGGATAATTTACAATGGTGCAAAAATTATGTCAAAGTGACGAAATAATTTTTGAGATGTGTCACTGATACTTTTTAGGGAGATAAAAAAAGAAAATTCGCGCTTGCGCGCCTGCGTAGCGATTGTAAACAAAACAACGCCTTGATCCGTGAACTCCCAGCCTCCCCCAAGGCGCGTGATTCAAAGTTTTCGGCTGGAAGGCCTATAAGTATTTTTCCGCGAAATCTTTAAAAAAACTTTTTTGAGCCGACGTATGATACGTCCAATCGGCATACGGGAGACATTTTGACTCGACGTTTAATACGTCCAATCGGCGTAAAGAGGGTTAATATATGGTCTATATATGTCTGTGTTACTTCTAAACGCAAGTGTAACAGTCAAGCTTTTATAAAATTCATAAGTAACACAGTCGCTCATATAAGTTAATGGATGTCCGGGTGTTTTGAGAGAGATTTCCATTTCACCCCTTTCTGGATGACAGGTGTTTGGGAGTTAGAAACTGGCCAAATGTTCAACTACTTAACTGTTTGTACGTATAGTCTCGTGCGCCCGTCTTACGTCACTATACAGACCCGTTGTCCAAAAAGGGGTTGGATGAAACCCAGCTTTATGCCCGGAGACATCCATGAACATATGAGTGGACAATACGTACCAGTGGAGTATGACTGTACAAACCTCCGTGCACCGACAGCACAACTCACCGTGCGAGCACCGTCTCTCAAAAGTGAACTGCTGCCAGCCTGTCACTGTCAGTGCTGCTAGGCAGCAACCGAGTTGACTTCGGTTTTAAAGGGTACTAAACGTTTCGTTTAGATATTTTATTCAAACGTATCGAACCTTCAGAAGAAAGATCAGCTTTTAACAGAAAGTATAGTAGAGGCCAAAGACTAAATACTGAAGGAAGATAAGAAGGCTCAAAAAACGAATGTTAATATACTAGTTGCCAACTCCAAAGTGAACACAATAGTTTGACCGCTCAGTGTTCAGATGGCAGTGTAGGTATATTGCATGTCGTCTGTTTATAGGTATTTAGAATTTGACAGTTGACACAAACGAAATGATGGCGCGCCGCCGCCAACAGTGAATAAGTCACACAAGTGTGTTGTTTTGCAATAAACGAAAAGAAACCGATCCTCATTTGGTGTTTCCCAGGTTCCCTAAAGGTAGGTTTACACTCACGCACTTTCGTGCTGCAGGCTGTTACGGGGTGGGACCACAAGAAACCGTTACAAAATTGACGCGGTTGGGAGAAAAAATGACCATTATTTGGCGGCGGACCCGGGCGGTGGGTTACGGGCACCTTACGGCGTGTTCCTGCGGTGCCTAGCGGAGTGTTACGGAGTTCTGTTTGTATGGCGCTTTTACTTTGCATGGAACCAGTGGTTATTCAGCAACGGGACCAACGGTTTTACGTGACTTCCGAACCACGTTGAGAGTGAACTTCTATCACCAGAAATACACATCTCTCACTCCTCAACGAATGGCCGAGTCTCGAACCCGCGACCACCAAGGTGGAACGCTAATACCATACCAACTACGCCGCTGAGGCGCTCGTGTTACGGAGTTGGCTCAAGAGTTGGCGCAGTGTTATGGTCGTTGTTGCTATGCCAGGCCACGCGCTCTTGCGGCTTGTTACTCCGTGTAGCGGTGGGTTGCAGTGTGTTGTGGGAGTAATAATAACAATTCATAATAATGAGACAAATGAGAAGCAAATGATGGACATGTAAAGCATAGAAAGTAAGAAAATGAACATGAAAAGCATAGAAAGTAAGAAAATGAACGTGAAAAGCATAGAAGGTAAGAAAATGAACGTGAAAAAGCATAGAGAGTAAGAAAAATGAACATGAAAAGCATAGAATGTAAGAAAATGAACATGAAAAGCACAGACTGTAAGAAAATGAACATGGAAAGTATAGAAGTAAGGAAAATGAAATTGGGACTTGGTTTATACCATAACATTTTCAACTGCAAATATCATATATTATCAACTGAGGTCAATATGTCTTTAGTCTGTTACTGATTTCTCATTGTTCCCCTCTTAATAACCATGTCCAGTCAATGTTAATTATTGTTACATTGTCATATTTGTATTTGTTCATGTTCATTTGATCATGTTCTCAATATTATATTATTGTTCTTTACCTTGTATGTTATTATATCATTTGATGGCCATATTTATTTCATGTTACATTTCATTTTATAGTTCAAGTTATTTTCCGAGTTCTATTTATTTCATATTTCATATTTCATGTTAGATTCCCTGTTAGATTTCTTCATGTTATTATTCTTTATGGCCATGCTTTTTCCTTTTTCAATTTCATTTCACCCAATCATATCATCATATACCTATATTGTCATGACGTATAAATTAAGCATCAATAAGGAAAATGTAAATGCAAGTCAGTATTTCAACATAATTATTACTAAAAGAAACATTATAAATGATATAAAAATGTACCAAATCATTTGATATTAAGAAATAACTAAAAAATAGTTATTTACTTATACATTGTCGACAGGCTGTCAGAGCACGAATGATGGCCCCGTGGTCTGTCCGGCCCCTTTTATCCTCCCCAGAATGCGCGGCAACCTTCCATCCAATCGACCTGTTTTTTGTCAAAATTAAGAGTGGTTGTGGAATTATTGATATTCAATGTAAAAGCGAAGTCAATCATGTTTAGTACATTTCTAAAATGATTAAAAGATCGTTGTTTAGGTTATCAAATTATTATTTATTATTGTAAAGTCAGAGCAACCTACCTTATAGAAAATGAATGCCAACATCAGGATTGCACTATTTTTACACCAAGTTTTTATGAAAGTATGATAAAAATATTACGGAGTGCTAATAAGATGACCTCTTATCCACAGACAAAAACGAAAGTGGTATATGAACATTTAATGAAAAACTGAATATGTTCCAAATATTGAAAAATTGTATTCACTATTCAACTGGAAACTAATTTGGGAACATGTAAATAATAAGTATATAGAAAATAAAAGTATAGAATTTTTTTTAAGTATGTTCATGAAGTTTTAAGTACAAAAGAAAATAAAATATAGCAGATTTTATTTCAAGTTTATGGATGGCAAGATATTTGGGAATAAGTACTGACCAGCAAATTATTAAATGTATTAAGAATAGACTGTTAAATACATTTGATGTAAATATTATAGGATTTAAGTCTAATGTTAACAAAATTTTCACGAATCAGTATGTTTTTAATTTAAAAACATATTTAGAAAAATAATAAATTGTAATATTTTTATATTATACATAGATCTTATAATGTATATACAAAATTGTAAAATATAATCTTTTAAAATAATATTTCTTAATAAAAGAAAAAAAAAAGTTTTGAGTTTCACCTAAAAAAAAAATCTATCTAGGGTCTAGGGAGACGCTGTAACACGCCGCACGCACGCCCTGCAACATGTGTGCGCCATTTATTAATCGTGTATGAAGGCGTCGTAAGGGCACCGCACGGCTCGGTAACATCACGCCATAGCACTCCCTTGCGTGTGGTACTACGTCGCACCATATCGCACCACGTGGGGTGTGGTGCTGTGTGGCACAGAACCATGTGAGGCCGCGCTACGCTGCATACGGCCTCGTGCGACTTCATCAACCCGCCAGACGCCGCTCAAAAATTTGAAATGATTTAAAATCCGGGCGGTTACTACTTATGATGATGTTGATTGTAGCATTCTACAATGGAAATGATAAATTTACAAAAGCCTGAAATACAGTATGAGACCACACAATTAGGGTTACATGAAGGAGAAACCAACATTCACAACCATAAAATCAAATGGTAAGATGTTACCATGAATCAATTTTTTTAAGAGATCAAAACAAAACATTTTTCCCCCATAAATGGTCATTCCTGAAAGACATTAAATAAAAAATAAAAATTTCTAAAAAAATGTATATATACTCTATATATATATATATATATAATATATATATATATATATATATATATATATATATAATATATATACACACACACACACACACACACACACACATATATATATATATATATATATATATATATATATATATATATATAATATATATATATAGATATATATATATATATATATATATATATATATATATATATATATATATATAGATATATATATATATATTATTATATTATATATATATATATATGTATATAATATATATATATTTAATATATTTCTTAGTTGTACGAATTGTTTTTTAGCTGGATTATTAACTTTTGATATTTTTTCAGAGTCTACCAGCAGCTTGCAAAGAAAAAAAACCAGCGTTGCACTAATAAAGAAGCAATGGATGCAGATTTGTAGACTTATGAAAAAACTTGAACAAATGAAGGTAAGCCAAAAAAATTGTGGTACATGTACCCTACCATCTACAGTTATAAAAAATGCAAGCAAATATATAAGTGGCACAGCTATAGAATTTTTTTTTTTTTATAACACAAATGAAATTAGCTGGTGTCTCCAATATGGTAAGAGATATTCACTTTCTCAAAGATGTTTTTTCTCTTGGACTTTATTTCAAAAGTCCCAGAGCATATAACTTTATCAGCAAGATATTTACTTTACCAACAACGAGAATGCTGAGGTACTGGGTATCCAAGATTGATTTTAATGTTGGCTGGAATGAGTCTGTATTTAAATTGTTAAAACAGAAAGCTTTATCAATGAATGAAAATGATAAATACTGTGGCATTATATTTGATGCTATATCCCTTAAATCAGATGTACAGTCAACATAAGTAAAGATGTGGTGTAGGGATTTGAAGATCTTGGCCATATGGCAAAGGGCAAGGACCAGCTCAGTATGCCATGGTCTTCATGCAAAAGGCTTGGCTTCTAAATGGAAGTAAGTACTGGGCTATTTTTTTATTTCACAAAATCTATTAAAGGTGATACCTTAATGTATATGGTAACTGACTGTATTGGTAAATTAAAGAATGTATGTTTATACCCAACATTTTTGGTATGTGACCAAGATTCAAATAATAGAAGGTTGTATAAAAATGTTAACATTTCCATAGAAAAACCTTTTTTCTCACATGAAGGTGAAAATGGGTATTTCTTTTATGATACACCACACCTTTTGAAAAGTATCAGAAACAATTTTAAGACATATGACATACAAGTTGGTGGGCGAAAAGTGTCATGGAAATACATAGAGAAATTTTTTGAAGCAGATTCTCAGATGTAGCTACGGTTAGCACCAAAACTTACAGCATCACATGTGTTCAACACCGATTTTGATAAAATGAGAGTGAATCTAGCTGCACAGGTGTTTAGCCGTAGTGTAGCAGCTGGTTTATTTACACATGCAGCATTAGGGGCATTACCGCAAGAAGCAGAAAATACAGCATTATTTGTAAATTATATTGATGAATTGTTTGACGTATTTCATTTTAAAGAGAGGAAATGAGCAATTAGTGATAGTAATAATAATATTAATTTTTTATCTGAAAAGGCTGTTGTGCTTTCAAGCTTAACTTTTATTGGGACTAAAAGTAATATTCCATGTATAGATGGTTGGCTTTTAAACATTTCTAGCCCTAAAATGTTATGGAACCATATGAAGGATAGGGGTTTTATATTCCTTTTAACTAACAGGATAAATCAAGATTGTCCTGAAAATTTCTTTAGTGTACTACGAAGTTCAGGTGGAAATAATGACACTCCAAGTTCATATAAAATTAAAACCTTAATAAAAAATGCTCTGTGTAACAATCTCATGAAAAATAACATTAAAGGAAACTGCATAGATGGTAACACCCCAATACTGCAATATTTGAAGATCTGTGACTTAGAAACTAAACTTAATAAAAATGATTTTGAAAATAAAGATACTGTTAATTTAGATTGCCCTGCGACAGATGAGGAACAGGTCCAAGAATTTTTTGAAAATCTTTTGGAAGGTCCAGTTGATAATTCACCAGTAAATTTGATAATTGATGAACCTGAAGATGATGAATCCCTTAAGTAATTCAGGAATTTGTTTCAAGCTTCAACCCAAATAATGATGAGACTCAGTAGTGACAAAATCTATTCAAGATTTCATTTGTAATTTTGACCCCTTTGCTCCTGACAATAGTATTGACACACCTAAAGACAATATATCTGATTATAGGCACAATTTGATAGAGAAAAATGCAGTAACTTACATAGCAGGATATATATGCCATAAACTTCTCAAACATCACAAGTGTGATGCATGTAAATCAGTACTTAACTGTGAAGATGGAGAAGATTTTGATTCAAATAATTTGACCTTGTTTCTGGGAAATAAAGATATGGCAAAAAGAAGATGGCTATGGTATCCAAGTACTATTATAACTAACATTATTAATGATTATGAATCTGCATTTCAAAGTAATATTGTAGAGTTAATAATGAAAGACAATATAAAACATAATTTTAAATATGTAACTGACCTGCAGATATACATAGCTATATTCTCTGACGTCATGATGTCACGACAGACTTTTCGAAACTCGCGGCAATCGCCGACCGTCGGTCAGGTGATTGCTACCTGTGTAAGTGATTACATAATAAAAATATGGTATGCTATTCCATATATATAAAAAACAAAAACTAAAGAGGTCAACCATATTGCTTGCAGGAATGTGATCAGACCAGAGACAATAAAGTAGGCTAAGGTGACGTGCCGTCACCTGTGGTCATTCATTTGTTTTGAAACATTAGTCCAAGCTCCCTGCTTGAGACAACTACCGCGACCTATAATTCAAACGGCCTACGTAATCTGTAGTGTGTCTCATTTGTATATATGTTCATATGTTCGAGCTACTGTCTGCTTCCTTTATGACTTGTAACCGAGATGGTAGTCGGGACAGAACAGAATTAGCCATCATCATTGGCAGAAGCGATCAAGCCATCGTCATTGGCAGACCTGTACAACCCTGTCTGATATTCATCATGTAATCTCAGAAGAATATATGTATTTTTATACTTCGTGTTTTCTACTAGAACCTTACATCAGAAAGAAGATACTTACTTCGTTCGCTATCATGAAACCCCAAGACACTCCAATGAGTATGGAAGTGCATAACCAACCGACTTAGCGTAAGTTTATCGCAAGTCTAACATTACCTCATAGGGCGCCTTATTATACAAGGCAACAGCCCTAATATTGGTGGCAGAATCCGACAAGAACTCTTCAACGTCTTCCGAAGAATAACGAATAATGTATCATATCAGAAGGCAACGACGACGAAAGCAACAGATTCTTCAAGCAGCTTATTATCATCATTTAGTGAGTGACTTCAGAAAAACAACAAGAACCTTCAACTCTTCCGAAGAATAACGAATAATGTATATATCAGAAATCAACGACGACGAAAGCTAGAGATTCTTCAAGCAACTTAGTATCATCGTTTAGTGAGCGATTTCAGAAGTACATAACTTCAAGAAACAAACCCGACGTGTCTTCTTCCTACGCAATGCAAGCTCGTCTCTCATTAGAATCATCCAAGAAAAACATCGTTTATTGAGCGTTTCCAGCACTTCAAGAAATAAACCGGACGCGTCTGCAGCATCAGATCTTCAAGGGCTCGAATCATCCAAACAACGTGCACAGGGGAAACTCAAGCCAAACCAGGTCATCCGCTAAACAGAAGGAGGGCCAAGGCCGTGTGTCGTTATCGGAACACCGTGACTTCCCACAAAAGCAAGCTTAGTACAATTTTTTTTATTCATTTGGAGTAACTGAGAGTTTCCTTTGCAGGTCGAATTTCGTTATTCCTGTGGCTGAAGTTACGAGACATTCTTAATCTTACTTTTTTACAGAAATTATCTACATCATTGGGATTTCGCTACTGCGAGTTTTTATCTGTGAGTTTCTGTTTCCAGAAGTTCCCCTGAAATATCATAATCATATACTGTGTTAATTTTATCATTTGGGTGATTATTAATTCTTTATGTAACAAATCATATTAAACAGTGAATATGCGTTTACGCAGTGGACGTCTGTATTTATACAGATGCATGGATAGGGTCGTTAGGCACCGTAGTAATTAGAAAACACACAAAAGCAAGTGGAACACCCATACAAATCTAGATAAATTAGAGGTAACACTATTTTGGGTCAAACAATAAAAGCTCCTTTGCAAAGTCCCGATCGCAGTTTCAGCCTTTAGTTATGTATAAAATATCGAACCTCAATGACTCAACTTAACTTTAAAAATATGGCTGGATTGCAAGGAATAACATCTCTGTAAAAACTTTCATTAGGCTAAATGCGCTGACCAAGATCCCTCACTATTTCAAATTTTAGCAAAGAATGAAGTAAACAACAGGAAGTACAAACAGTTAATATTGATTGCAGTAGAGAGAACTTGTTTTAATAGTAATCGCTCAATTCTGTATAGTTTGTCATTCATACGTTTGTTGCTTTATACGTAACCAACAACAGAATGCTAAGAACACACAATACGTTGCCGATGGTAAACAGTAGCCCTAAATATCAGAATCAAACAAATCGTGCTTAAGCAAACTTGGTTACTATGTCATCTAGTCAACGGTCAGGGTTAGTTAAATCTGCCGAGTGTTCAAAGCATAGCACATTCCACATAAGCGACTTCAGCGGAGAGGAAAAATGATGTTGGATCATTTATGCCATACCTTTTTTTTTGCCAATACCTTTTTGAATTAAAAAGGAATTTTCCTATGAATCACACGACCGTATCAAGTAATCAGAGCAGGTTCTCGTTTTTTAATACATAAGTTATTATAAGTAGTGGTGGATTAAGCCCGACTGTACGCGCCGTAAAAATTAGAATATCTTGTTTTTATGCCTTTAGTCCACGTAATATCCTGTATTTACAGACTCACCGTCTGTTTTTCGAACCTCCCTATTGAGAAGTCCGGAGTATATTTCAGTAATGGGCAACAAAGAGTTAATCGTCGTAGCGTAATGCAGATTCAGTAGTGGCGGATAAGCGAGCGCGTATAGATACCTCTATAGTTATAAAAAACATTGATCTGTATCTAGCATAAATGTAAGATGTATACAAAACATTACCTTACGTCCTGCCAAATAAGGTGTGTTTATCAAAGGAAAATTCTATAAACCTTCAAACATATTAAAATCCGTTTGAACAAAAAGAGACAGTTAATCAAATAATAACTTATATAGAGGAACCAATCATTCGTCTCATAAATCGTGATATTGTTCAATGACCCAACAGAATTCTCCCACAACCGCAGTCGCAGTTTGTACGCAAAATCTCGAGACGCATGCACCCTCGAATGTCTTAGAGCGTGTAAAAAGACTTTGCTGGGAAATGAAATTTTAATCCTTCCTGACACTATGAAATATAACGATTTCCGCGAACAAAGCCCTAGACACATTTGACTCGCAGCAACAAGTTAATCTAGTAATCCACAAAACCTATATATATAAATATAGCATTTTTTTTATTGTTGCTAATTTTTAATCACGCCCAACCAGTCGTAGATGAATTTCTCTTATACTCTATCTAAAGTAATATCCGTAAAGTCATTCAAGCAGAGGTGATTTAGCAGAATTTTTTTTTTTATCTTTTATCTGAATACCAGGAAGTTTCTCCACTAGCGAGTGATCTCTGGGGAAAAACGGATGTCATTGAAAACAACATACGGTCTAAGGACAAACATAAAGCTATATACGTACCTTCGTATAGACTCCCAATGAAATTTCAAAATAGAGATAAATGACGAAGTAGAAAAATGTTAGTAATAGGAGTCATTAGGAAATCAAATAGCCCATATAATTTTTCCCTCAAACGTCATGCCATAAAAGATCGGACTTGGCATATCTGAGTAGATTTCCGTCGTTTAAACAAGGAAACGATTCCCGATAGTTTCCAGTGCCATGTACCGACGACATCTTATCTCTGTTAGGTTAGAATAAATTTTTCACCAGCTTGGACTTACTTTAAGGCTTTCACCAGATACCATTACCTAAGTGATTGTACCTCATACACCGTTTTCAGCACACTCAGGGGACATTATCAATTTTTACGTATGCCTCCGGCTTACGTTGCGCCCCAATTACAATATAGTGTTTGGAGACTTTTAAGGGATACCCAACATGCCTATTGGTTGGTCTTGTAATCTTTTCTAATACCTTAGAAGTACATTCACATAAACTAGAGCTAGGGCTACAGAGACAAAGACAAATAATCTCAGAGTAAAATATCTAAATGTGAGTTTTTTAAAACCGAACATGTTTATCTAGGTTTTATGTGTCTAGTCAAGGTCTTAAAGTAGTCCATGGTAAGGTGTCGGCTATTCATAACTTTCCGGTACCTGTTAACGTAAGGGGGATACAGCACTTTTGCGCTGTAGTGGGTATTACAATCGTATGTAAATATGTAACTCTTCAATCATGACAGCTCCTTTAACAGATCTTACGAAGAAGGGCGTAGATTTATTATGGTCTAAAAAGCATCAACAGGTGTTCGATATCTTAAAAGCGGAATAATGCAGCTCACCTAACTTAAAAATCCCTGATTTAAATAAGGAATTTTTTTTTTATTTGCAACAGACGCCTCAGACCAAGGGGTAAGAGGGGTACTACTTCAGCAATATGATAAACAGTTCTTTCCTATAGCTTTTTATTCATGTAAACTAAAGCCTCTGAAAGTAAATATGCAGTAATAGGCAAGGAAGGGCTAGGTATCGTTAACTCACTAGTACATTTCAAGTTCATAATCTACGGCTATCCTGTTAAAGTCCTTACTGACCATAAGTCACTTACCAAGTTTTTCAAAGGGTTTAATCACAACCCCAAAGGAACTCGTTGGCATAATGATCATTCAGGTCTTTTGAGCCAAGTTAAGATATCTACCTGGGAAAGCAAATATCATAGCTGACGCATTATCCCGCAATCCCGCACCATACTGCAAAGAACCATTAATTGGACTGAAAAATATAGAAACATCCGTGCCTATTGTTAAAACCGTATCTAAACAAGAAAATTCATTAACCCAAGAGATCGCGAACATTGAATATCTGGGTTGGAGCGCCGAACTGTTACAAACTGAACAAAACAAGGGCCAGCAGCTAAGCAAAACAATGAACACTTCGAACGGAAACAGGGTCAGCAGCTAAGCAAAACAATAAACACTTCGAACGGAAACAGGGTCAGCAGCTAAGCAAAACAATAAACACTTTGAACGGAAACCCTAAAGCAAAAGTATATTTAAAGTATGTGTATCAGAATTATGTAATCAAATGTAATATTATATGTAGGTCCGTGACGAGTAAAACCCGAAGAACACAGCAGGTGACTAACGACCAGGTAGTAGTAATAATCTCTTTCATACCAATTGTCCTAAACTGGTCATCCAGGGTTCTCTATTATGTCACAGAAAGCCAAATCACTGTTTTACTGGCCTACAATGCTTACAGATATAGAAAAGCACATAACTAATTGTAACACGTGTCATGAAAACAAGGGATACACTAAGACACCTGTCAGTTTAGGGGCCTATCCTGAGCCAAATCAATCCTTGAAAGAATATACGTAGAATTATTAACAGAATTACAAGTCTGACAGAGGAAATAAACACCTCTTAGTGTTAATAGTTGCCCTGACACGTTATATAGAATTAATAGCACTAAAAACAAACACCGCAATTGAGTGCGCTAGGAATATTTATGAGTGCTAAATCAGTAAACATGGAAATAACACATAAAATCTCTGACTCGGGTGGTGTAAATCAATAATAATCTCCTTAACTCGTTGTGTGAATTCCTTTCCATTAAGAAAACCAATACTATATTTTATCACCCAGAGTCAATAGGTTTGGTAGAACGGATAAATAAAAAAGTGTCATGTCTTCGAGCTACAACTCATGATATTGGATCCGAACTGGATTATAGCGGTTCTCGCGGGTTTAAATACCTTTATCATTCATATCTTGTATAGAAATGATACCGCAAGTATCCTTATACGGTACGCCGCTAGGACACTTTTCCACATATTCAAGCCACCCATTAATTTATCAAATATAAAAAATAAATAAATAAATAAATAAATAAATAAAAAAAAAAAAATAAATATGGATACAAGTGGAGCCAATATAATACACTCCGTAAGAAGTCGGAAGGGTTACAAATTATAACAAAAAGGAATCACAATAAAATCATAAGCAAAACATAACCATAGGTTAATTAAATATCCAAATATATATGCATAAAGATTTGAACTCTAAACTTTAACGCTTTTTAATGACAAATAAGCTAAAAGTTCAAACATATTCAAAACCTACTGACATATTGTCTGTTCCGTGATTTATATTCGTAGTCAACGAAAAAAAAAAAAAAAAAAAAAAAAAAAAAAAAATAAAATAAAATAAAATAAAATAAAATAGATTTAAAAGTCAGGAAGTCTAGAAGTGAAAATGTATATCTATGGAATAATCCTATATGGATCTTACAGGGCAAATAATATATATAGAATTTGTATGGAAACCTTTTTTCATTAGTTTGAATAAGGAATATCTAATTTAACATAATTACATTTATTTACAATCATGCAGATTTCCAACATAAAACTAATATATTGTTCAATTTTGGTACTGTTTTTTTTTTCAGATGTTCTTCTCGTGTGGGTGGAGTTATATTAAAAACAAAAAATACCCAATTTATACTAAAGTCGTATTTATTACAGCAAGTAACGTAACTCTAGCTGGCTGAGAGCAAATCTCCTGCCAGGTGACGACGTCATCAGTTCTGAAGGTGCATGACACGTTGCCGGATCAGCATTGTTCCTTTTAACCTCAATAAACCGCTTGCAAAGCAGGTTGGCTGGAGAGAGAATGCTTAGCCCGAACTTCTCATGGGCATGGCAGACATTAGGTACAAGTGTCTATCCGTATGTGCAATGCAACTTTAGTTAAGGATTTGCAATCGTTTTAAAATTAATGAACAAAATAAGCAAAACAGAAATTTCTATAACATCAAAATGAACGAATTTTCTCTGAACCTCATAGACATTAGAGTCCAATAATTCAAGCTTATGACATTGGTAAACGGACATTTAGAAGTATCAAGTCATGGATATGAAAATATTTACTTGCAACATTAGTCTATTACAATTCAAGTAAAAATCACATTCATGGGAAATGTCACATTTTCTTGAAAAACCCAAAGTTTATATAGAAATTAGTTACATAGTGGGTTCTTTCGTTGCATCTCCTGCCTATTAACCTTTACTGCCGACTGGACATATTTTACGTCGACTTACAAAGTTTTTTTTAAATTCGCGGAAAAATACTTATAGGCCTACCAGCCTAAAACTTTTGAATCACGCGCCATTGGCAGATGCTGGGAGTTCACGGATCAAGTGTTGTTTTGTTTACAATCGTTACGCAGGCGCGCAAGCGCGAATTTCTTTCTTGCCGCACTAAAAAGTATCTGTGACACATCTCGGAAATTATTTCGTCACACTGACATAATTTTTGTACCATTGTAAATTAGCCGTTACATGAAGTATTACATGAAAATGTGCGCATTTTATGTAAAATACAACAATAAAACAAAAAACTCATGATTGTAGCTTTTATTAGTTTTGAGATATTTTCATATAAATAACGATAAATGCCAAAATTTCAACCTTCGGTCAACTTTGACTCTACCGAAATGGTCGAAAAACGCAATTGTAAGCTAAAACTCTTATATTTTAGTAATATTCAATAATTTACCTTAATTTTGCAGCTTATTGGAAGTCTCTAGCACAATATTTCGATTTATGGTGAATTTATGAAAAAACTTTTTCCTTACGTCCGCGCGGTAACTCTTCCGAAAAAAATCATACATGCGATTGTGGTAATGTTTGCACCCATTTTAAAAATTAGCCGTTATATAAAGTTTTATATATGGAAATGTGTGCAATTTCATGCACAATACAACTAAAAACAACCCATGGTTGTAGCTTTTATCCGTTTTGAGATATTTTCATATAAATAACGATAATTGCCAAAATTTCAACCTTTGGTTAACTTTGACTCTACCGAAATGGTCGAAAAACGCAATTGTAAGCTAAAACGCTTATATTCTACTAATATTCAAGCATTTACCTTCATTTTGCAACAAATTGGAAGTCTCTAGCACAATATTTCGATTTGTGGTGAATTTATGAAAAAAATAATATTTTCTTTACGTCCGCGCTGTAACTCTTCCGAAAAAATCATGCGTGCGATTGTGGTAATGTTTGCACCATTTAAATTAGCCGTTACATAAAGTTTTATATATTAAAATGTGCGCCAATTTCATTTAGAATACAACTAAAAATAATTGAAGGTTGTAGCTTTCTCGTTTTTGAAATATTTGCATATAAATCATGATAAATAGAAAAAAAAACCACGTTTGGTCAACTTTGACTCTACCAAAATGGTCGAAAAACGCAATTGTAAGCTAAAACTCTTACAGTCTAGTAATATTCAGTTATTTATCTTCATCTTGAAACCAATTCGAAGTCTAGCAAAATATTAGATTTATGGTGAATTTTAAAAAAAAATCTTTCCTTCCCTCCGCGCGCGGATTCTCCGCCACAAATCTCCGAAATGCGTACGTCCCATTCTTGGAATATTTGCTCCGTTTCATATTAGGCATTTCATAGAGTTTTATATATGAAAATGTGCGCAATTTCATGTAAAATAAAACGAAAAATATTTGAAGGTTGTAGCTTTCTTATTTCCGAAATAATTGCATATAAAAAATATATATATATAAAAAAAATTCGACATTCGGTCAACTTTAACTCGTCAGATATGGTCAAAAACTGCAATTGTAAGCTAATACTCTTACAGTATAGTAATATTCAATCATTTGTCTTCATTTTGAAGGAAATTGGAAGTCTCTAGGACAATATTTAGATTTATGGTGAATTTTTGAAAAAAATATTTGTTTACCTCCGCGCATTACGAATTCATGCATTATTTTGTAATAATATTTTCTCTGTGTTGCTTTTATTGTTTTACAATGTGTTATATACCAAAATGATTGCAATTTAGTGTACATTACAACGAAAAAAAAGTAAACTTGTTACTTTAACCGTTTTGCGCACAGCGCGATTTGAATACAATTATATATGAAATTTCGTTTTTGTGCTATCATATATCGCATTATTTATATATGATAATGATAATTTTTTTCATTTCTGATGGTTGCATACTAAACTTCAGCCAATGACAAAAAAAGGAGTCAAAAATGAACTCTTAATCTTGAAAACTAAGCGCGCTGTGATTTTTTTGAAAAAAATATTTTTTGTTTTTTTTCCGCTTCCGCGCTCACTCTGAAACACCTCCGGCACACAGGAGACAATTTTTTTTTTTTACCGCTTCGGCGTTTAAGGGTTGATAAAGTTTAAAAAATTAATATCAGAGGATGCGCACGTGAAAATTGAATATGAAACTTTTGTTAGGGGCACATAGGATCGGAGTTTATCACAGCTTAATTTCAGTTAGCATAGAGAAATACAGAATCATGATTAATATCCTCTTTGACTCTTATGTTGCCTGGCAATCTTACAAATAGCTCCATTTTCTACTTCTTTGTCTAGTAACTTACTACCAGTAATATCGAATTTTCTTTGGGATTCGTATTGATATCTTTACAGTCATCATAGACCTGGATAGGTTCACTCATTGTTAATGCCATGGATAAAAAAGTTTGTACAGCTGACTCTTTTGAATTCCATAAAATATCAGCGAATTCATGTGGGTTAAGTCTGGTTCTCCCTCCTGTATTTGATGTTGTCTGAATTTACTTTGCCCTTATGACAAGTATAATTTCACTTGCAGGCTGATTAATGGAACCTGGTTACAGCATCCTGCAGTACGAGAGTTTCACATCGCAACTTCAAAAAATCATTCGTCGCTGCGGACGACTGCAGTCAAGTAACAACCGCCTACAATGTAAAAGGAATAAGCACCATCATAAGTGAACAAGCTTATTTCATGGACTTCTTCGACCGACACCCGTATCCCGTCGTTAATCTCGTTTTAATGCGGAATACTCCGGCGGCTGTCGGAAATCGACTACAAAACGGGCTTACTTCCAACAATTACGACCAGAAGGATATTCAACTCTACGCTGCTGGCGAAGGACTCGTGCTGGGGATGATTTTATTCATCGCGAACGTATTCGTGTGGCTTAGGATGCAGAGAACAAGTATGAGGCCGAAATAGAATGTTGGACCCCACCAGGCAATTTTCCCCTTGTTTTAACCATTTGGAATTGGCCATTTCATTTGGCTATAGGTGGTTGTCTGGAACTGTGTAATGGACGAAAAGTTGTTTGAACGCTAGTTAAATGTGTAGTAGTATAACCTCGGTCATGTATCTTATGTATAAAGTATCATGTATCCTATATATAAATGATCATAAATAACAGAGTCGAAATATATCTTTTCGTGTACGCACCAGAATTCTATCTATATAAATGATCATAAATAACAGAAATCGAAATATATCTTAGCGTGTACGCACTAGGAACTATTTAAAGTGCACTATATTAATCATCAATCTATATGAATCCATATACCACTTTATATAAAATATAAATCAAGTAGGTAGCCTATAATCAACCTGTTACCTTTTATCTTACCAATAACTGCAGATATATAATGGTTAGCATAAAAAATCAACGAATCAATCAGCATAAAAAACAGTAATAATTTTTTAAAAATTTTTTATCAATTCATATATGAATTTTTATCAGTTAAAATATGATTTTTATCATGTTAATTTTTATTCTATGCAATTATCAGAGTACATTAGTATTTTCTGTAGCATATGTATCTTAATGAGATGAAGTGAAAAACTGTATCAGTATATATCACGTGATCACTATTAATTTACAAATATCATCATATGCATATAATGTTTAATATCTTATTACTTGAATCGTATTGTGTACACCATGATTTTTTTTTTATTTATAAGTATTTTTTATATATCTATAGTATTCACATAGTGTCTGTAACACACTCCTATAAGTCGCAATGCAAGTCAGCTTGCGTAATATTCAGAGGTTGGTTTTGGTAGCTGACCGAGCTTTTTATGTAAGTGATTACAATAATAAAACTAAGGAATGTTATTCCATATATATAAAAAACTAAACTAAAGAGGTCAACCATATTGCTTGCAGGAATATGATCAGACCAGAGACAATAAAGTAGGCTAAGGTGACGTGCCGTCACCTGTGGTCATTCATTGTTTTGAAAAACACTTAGTCCAAGCGCCCCTGCTTGAGACAACTACCGCGACCTATAATTCAAACGGCCTACGTGATCTGTAGTGTGTCTCATTTGTATGTATGTTCATATGTTCGAGCTACTGTCTGCTTCCTTTATGACTTGTAACCGAGATGGTAGTCGGGACAGAACAGAATTAGCCATCATCATTGGGCAGAAGCGATCAAGCCATCGTCATTGGCAGACCTGTACAACCCTGTCTAAATACATCATGTAATCAGAAGAATATATGTATTTTTTATACTTCGTGTTTTCTACTAGAACCTCACATCAGAAAGAAGATACTTATTCGTTCACTATCATGAAACCCAAGACACTCCAATTGGAGTATGGAAGGCACATAACCAACCGACTTAGCGTAAGTTTATTGCAAGTCTAACATTACCTCATAGGGCGCCTTATTATACAAGGCAACAGCCCTAATACCTGTACGCCCTCTAGATGGTTACCTGGAAACCTCAGATTTTCTCTGTCGCCCGAGCCGACAACATTGTCATTGTTGGTTCCTCGATAGGTCTTTCGTACTCGCTAGAGTAGTTCATCGTTTGGTGAAGTATTTTGTTGGCTTTCGCTGTTGTTGACTTAGTTTGATTTTGGATTTGTTTTTGGATTTCTCTATTAACAATGTCGGACTCTGGAATTGTTTATCGAGTCTGCAGTAAAGGGGGGTGTAGGGTTAGAATTCCCAAAGCTTCTCTTGATCCCCACACACTTTGTGTGAATTGTAAGGGTGGAATTTGCACTTTTGAGGATAGATGTGATGAGTGCTTGATTTTGGATGATAAAGAGTGGAAGGAGTTGAGGCAGGTATGTCCGTAAGCTCGAGAGAGATAGGATTAGAAGAACTAAGAGTTCCCTTTCCCGTTCATCAACGAGTCAGGAAGTGGTAGATAACCCCATAGTTCCTTCCCCTGCCCCTTCTCAATGTCATTTAGTAGAGGTATCAGCTCCCGAACCTGTTTCCAAGTCGAGGGGGCTAATGGACTCAACCTTTGCAGGTATTCAAGGCGGTTCCAGACCATTGAAAAAATGGGACAACAGATTGCCTCTATTACTGAGCAGGGCAATCGCACCTGGACTGTGTAAGTGCCCTGAGTGCAGGTACTAAAGTCAGTGTAAGTGAAAAGTTAAGTGTTTAGTGCCAGTGTAGTGGAGGGTGCGTCCATCGGTGGTCCTGTTCGCGCTCTCCTAGACCCAGACCTCCTTACAATTAAAGCTCCCAGACCCATGGGAAACGTAAAGTCGAAAGTCTAAGGGAGGCGAGAGGCTCTAGTATCCGGTCGGGCGTGCCCTCAAGCAAACCTGTGGACGCTTCCCAGGTTGCTTCAGACAGCCGTAGAAAAGGCTTGTTGAGTGTTTTTGGCTCGTCATCCGATGACGTCTCCCCTCGTCGAGGATGAGGACATCTACGTCTTCTCGTCCTCTCAAGAGGAAGTTACCTCGTGATATGGAGGTCTCGTCTGATGAGCAACTGCTGGGCTGCAGTCACTGGAGTTCTCCGGAGAGGTTTTCGTCATCGAAAGCCTCGCCAGCTAAAACAGAGCAAAGCAGCTCTTTCGATGCACGCTCCCTCTTCCGCCTTCGACTTGGGAGGAATTACCAAGGAAGCCTCCTACCGAGCGTCCTCAGGAAGCCTTAGATAGATCGGCTCCTCCAGCTGCGGTAGGTGCGGGCGAATCTGACGAGTTACCTTCGCCCTCGAGGGGCAATGAAACCAAGGATATGCTGCAAGGCATGCAACAGCAGCTGTCAGCCCTAATGGAAAAGCTGCAAGAACCGAAGCGTCAGCCAGGACCCCCGGCCCCTAGGATTTAAGAATGGACTTCGCGAAGTGTCAGCGCCAAGAAGCCATATTAAGAAGAGTACAGACAAGCATGACGCTTCCGATACACTCGGACGTGACGCTTCCAAGCGTGACGCCAGCGCGCGTGAGAGAGATGTACGTGACGCCAACGCTCGTAAGCATGACGCCCTGGTGGATCATGGTGTCAAGGAGCGCATTCCTGCTTTGGCTTTGACTACTTCATCCGATGTGGAACGGGACAGAGAAAGAACTTCGGAGATGTTGGAAGTAGTTTCTGAAGAGGAGACGAAAGAGCAAGTTCCTCCTTCCGACTATAAGACCCTTATGCTTCTGTTTCAAGAGCTTTTTGAAACAGATTTCAAGCCCGCAGCGCCTCGTTCTCCCCTGTCTCAGTTCCTTTGTGGAAGGACGCAGAATAAGACTGCTTTTACGAAGATGGTCCTTTCCATTTCAGCCAAGAAAGCTCTCGCGAGGATGAACGACTGGATGAGAGACAAATAGGAGCGAGGCAAAACTGCTTTCGTTTTTCCTCCGGCAAGATTGGCCTCAAAATCTAGTGCTTGGTACGAGACTGGGGAAGTCCTGGGCCTGGGAGTACCTGCCTCCTCTCAGGCAGACTTCTCCAGTATTGTCGATGCCAATCGTAGGCACGCCTTAACAGCTGCGAAGGTGATGTGGTCGATGCAAGAGTTCGATCATTTACTGAAGGGCGTGTTTAGAGTTTTTAAGGTCCTGAACTTTCTCGATTGGTCTCTGAGTGCTCACGCCAAGAAAGTAGAAGAAAAGGACTCACCGGACATACCAAATCTTCTGAGTGTGATGTCTTGTATGGACAAGGCGTTACGGGAAGGAACGAATGAAGTGGCAGCGATTTTCACAGCAGGGATCGTGAAGAAAAGGTCCCTCCTCTGCTCCTTTACAGCTAAAGGGGTTACGCAAGTACAGAGAGCAGAGCTTTTGTTTGCCCCCTTTGCTAAATTTCTTTTTCTGCAAGAGATTATAAGAGATATTGCCACTTCACTGACACAGAAGACAACACAGGACCTAATATCGAAGGCAGCCAGTGGGGTTTTGCCTTCTTCGTTTGCGGCCAAGAGAGCGAGAGAGGAGAAGCAGCTGCAACAGTTTTTTCGAGGAAAAACAGCCCCGAGGTACATCGGGAAGCTTGGAGAGACAGAGGGGCAGACAACTGGACCCTTCAAATACTCAGGGAGGGCTACAAGATCCCGTTTTACACCAAACCTCCCATAGTTTTAGATCCCCTCGACCTAACAGCGAATTACAAGGACAGCAACAAGAGATTCGCGTTGAAAGAAGAAGTAGAGCTTATGCTCTTAAAAAAGGCGATAGAACCTGTTTCACCCCAAGAGAATCAGGGGTTCTACAATCGACTGTTCTTGGTACCCAAGAGCTCGTGAGGATGGAGACCCGTTCTGGACGTCAGTGCCCTAAATGCCTTCGTCGTAAAGACAAAATTCACGATGGAGACAACGCAATCAGTGCTATCGGCGTTAAGACCGGGAGATTGGATGGTCTCATTAGACCTACAAGACGCTTATTTTCATGTCCCCATCCACCCGAGCTCTCGGAAGTACCTCAGGTTCTTATTCGAAGGAAGAGTATTCCAGTTCAGGGCTCTTTGCTTCGGGCTCAGCACGGCGCCACAAATATTCACGGCTATTATGGTGAATGTAGCCAAATGGCTGTACGAAGGGGGAATCCGCATTTCGCTTTATCTAGACGATTGGCTTCTCAGAGCCAGCTCCAAGAAACAGTGTCTGGAGGACATGGAAATAACCTTGAACCTAGTACAGGAACTAGGGTTAGTGGTGAACATGGAAAAGTCTCACATGGAGCCTTCACGTTCGACCATTTATTTGGGAGTTCTGATGAACTCTCAGGATTTTCGGGCTTCTCCCTCCCAGGAGAGACAAGACCGATGCCTGAAGCGGGTGCAGGAATTCCTGGAAAGACAATGTTCGGCGAGGGAATGGATGAGTCTTTTGGGGACCATTTCCTCGATCGAACAGTTCGTCTCTCTGGGAAGACTGCACCTCAGGCCTCTGCAATTTTACCTCAACAAGAATTGGAAAAGGAAGGAACAAAGGCTTTCAGACACCTTCCCAATTTCAGCAGAGGTCAAGGAAGATTTAAAGTGGTGGCTGGATCCAGCCAAGCTGGGAGAGGGAGTATCACTTCAACAAGTGAACCCACAGCTAATACTGTTCTCAGACGCATCCGATCTAGGCTGGGGAGCAACACTGGGGAACAGAGAGATTTCGGGGCGATGGAACGAAACCAAAAGGACGTGGCATATCAACAATAAAGAGCTGATGGCAGCTTTTCTAGCTCTTCAGGCATTCGAGGAGTGTGTGTCAGGCAAAGTAGTGGAAATAAGCATGGGCAACGTAACTGCTCTAGCGTATGTCAAGAAACAAGGAGGCACCCACTCCTTCTCTCTGAACGAGACAGCCAAGAATCTGTTGCTATGGGCAAAGGACAGAAATATCGGCCTCCGAACGAGATTTGTTCAGGGAGAATTGAATGTCAGAGCGGACCTCTTGAGCCGGAAAAACCAGGTCCTGCCAACAGAATGGACTCTCAATTTGGAGGTATGCAAAATGCTATGGAAGTTAAAGGGGCAGCCTTCCATAGACTTGTTTGCGACCAACAAGACAAGAAGGATGCAAACGTTCTGCTCCCCAGTTCCAGACCCACAAGCAGTAGCAGTAGATGCATTCCCTCCCTTCAAAGTGCTACACAAAGTATTAAAGAAGTTCGCGCAGTCCGAAGGAGCCAGAATGACCCTGATAGCCCCGTCCTGGCCGACACGAGACTGGTTCGCAGAGATGTTGCAGTAGCTAGTGGAAGTTCCAAGAACCCTTCCGTTGCTTCCAGATCTGCTCAGACAACCCCACTTCAAACGGTATCACAAGAATACCCGCGCTCTACAGCTAACGGCCTTTCGACTGTCGAAAAGCTCCTTATAGCTATAGGCTTTTCGCGAGAGGCAGCTAAAGCCATCGCCAGATCAAGGAGGGCTTCGACCATCAACGTCTACCAGTCGAAGTGGGAGGTATTTAGAAACTGGTGCAAGAAGAAGGTGTCCTCGTCCAACACGTCTGTGAGCCAGATCGCAGACTCCTTCTTCTCTTAAAACTTAAAGTAGGTCTAGCCACGACTACAATTAAGGGATACAGGAGCATGGTGGTGTCAGTATTTAGATAGAGGACTGGACTTGTCTAGAAATCAAGATCTTCACAACCTAATTAGATCTTTTGATACTACGAAACAAAAGAGTGAACAGCTACCAGGATGGCATCTGGACGTAGTATTAAGGTTTTTAATGTCTGGCAAGTTCGAACCAATACAGGAAAGCTCTTTCAGGGACTTAACCAGGAAGACTTTTTCTGGTCGCTCTCGCTACTGCAAGGAGAGTAAGCGAGATTCAAGCTACGGACAAAAGGGTGGGAATTAGCAGATCCAAAGTGGTTTGTTCGACCACTTTAGGTTTCTTAGCCAAGAATGAGAATCCAACCAATCCTTGGCCTAGATCTTTTACGATTCCCAGCCTTGGAGACTTTGCAGGTCAGGAACGTGAAAGGACTCTTTGTCCAGTAAGGGCATTACAAGTTTACCTGCAGAAATGCAAGGACGTTAGGGGGACTTTTGACAACTTATGGTGTTCCGTTAAAGACCCCAAGAGGCCTATGTGAAAGAACGCTTTGGCCTTCTTTATTAGAAGTGTGATTCAAGAAGCACACATTGAGTGCAATAAAACTTTATACAAGGCTCTAAAGGTAAAAGCCCATGAAGTTCGAGCAGTTTCGACGTCAATGGCATTTAGAAAGAATCAGTCCCTAAAAGCCATTAAAGACGCAACGTACTGGAGGAGCAGCTCCATCTTCTTTCTATCTTAGACAGACAGAAACGGTCTATGAAGACTGCAGAACCCTTGGACCGTTCGTAGCCACTGGTCGTGTTGGGGGAAGGAGTTGATACCTCTAATCCTACATGTTAGGCCCTTGATGTTTTTATGGTTGTCTGTTGAAGGTTAGGGGAAACCTTCAGCAGTCTAGTGTATATGTGTGTTATTTCAATCTCTTGTATGCAAGGATTGGATGGTTAGGTGGTCCATTGCCTGTTTAAGCCCATTTCAAGGGCATAGGTGGTTTTGTCGCATAGAGGTCACGTCCGTCGACAAACCCCTTTCAGCTCGTCAGCTGCACAGGTCACATCCCTTAGCTGGAGCTCCTAAGGAGAGCAGACTGAAGAGGCAGTACTTGTCAAGTCAGCTTCCTTAGCAGGTAAGAATCTTTAGTTACCTATCAAGTGGTTGTTTTACAACAATGTTGCTGTCTCTGACCCTCCTCCAAAGGTGTCAATCAGCTATGTATATATAACTGCCAGGTCAGTTACATATTTAAAAATGATATTTTTATTTTAAGATAAATTTTTAAATATACTTACCTGGCAGTTATATACAATTAGAAACCCACCCACCTCCCCTCAGGAGACTAGAGGCAAGGAAATCTGAAGTTTCCAGGTAACTATATAGAGGGCGTACAGGTAACGATCACCTGACCGACGGTCGGCGATTGCCGCGAGTTTCGAAAAGTCTGTCGTGACGTCATGACGTCAGAGAATATAGCTATGTATATAACTGCCAGGTAAGTATATTTAAAAATTTATCTTAAAATAAAAATATCATTTTTAAATATGTAACTGACCTGGCAGTTATATACTGCTTCAGCATCTTATTTTGTTAGTGTGTTCCTTGTCTTTTTATTTTTTCTATTTCCTAAATATAGACTAACATTTTACAGTATTGATATACTGTATTTGTTTGTATTTGTATTTTCATGTACATTCAATGTGTGTTTACTGTCTGTGCTTTCTATGTTTGCATGCTTGCTTTGTCTTATGTTTGCACTATGTATTTAATTCTTGAAGAAAACCCTTTTTTAGATATATCTTTTCCTCATTTTTATAATTATATTAGAGTTTATTTACATGTAATTCTCATGCAATTTTGGAGTGCTTGTATGTTATTTTTTGTTAACAATTTTTTATATGTGCAATAGTTATTTACTGAGTTATTATTTTTTTCTTATTTATGTATAATTTATTAAAGTTCATTTGCATGTGGATTTAGCTTGCATTTTTGTTTTGGTTGGCTTGTATGCTACCTTATTTCTATTTCCAACCCCTTTTGATTATTTTTTGTGATACAATTTAGTCAGTTATTTTGTTCATTTTGTTTGTATCTTTATACATTTATTAGTTTATATTACTAAAGAGTATACATGAGTGCATTATGCATTTCCATTTCAATAAAAAAATTAATTACAATTGTGTTTTATATACACCTAATATCTCCATTCTACAGTGGCCTACTAACTGTAATTAAATGTATGCCTACACATAGCTATGCACTTGTGGCTAAGTTTAACAAATCAAATATATAGTATGTTTTACTTTATTCGAACATGAAATTGTATAGAACATTTAAAAATGATTGCAATATACAATACTTAAATTTGCAAGAAAATTAACTAAATTATAAGAGATATAGCTATTAAGTTTCTGAAAAATAGACTGAGAAACATAAGGATATGTATTATTAATCTATATATGTACCTATTGTAAATTTGCAATTTAGTTATCTAAAATTTAAGAATGTCATATACATAAGAAAAAAATATACTGACGTAGTAATTTGCAAATTATGAACAAATATGTCGCAAAATTTGCAATCGAATTTCATCCTATATTCTCGTAAGCATTACCGCTCTGAATGTTTTCAACGTTCGCTCAATAGATGGAGCCATTCGTTTCGCAGGGTATCTGGCACACTCATTTTGAGTGATATTAAATTCAACCTTCCTATCTTCCTTCAGTATATAGTCTTTGGTTCATACATAACGAGGGTCGATTTTGGTGTATCGGTATCACCAATGCAGCTACCTGCCTCACCAAGCTAATTTTGTAAGGAAATAATTTCCCCTTCAATAATACCCTAATCTTGGAATTCATTATCTTGTTAATGGATCAATAACAAAACTTGCACAAATATAAAAAAAATGTATGGCAAATTATCTATACCTGATTGAAATATAACATCCACTGAATGATAGATAATTTTGACCAGGCTCTTCATCAATTCACAAAATACATCTGTCACGAAAAACCTAAGTCCAAAAATGGCTACGAATTCAACAAGAATTTCTTCAGAGTAATCACTAAATACGAACAATAATGTTCCATAAACAACAGATTACTTGGCAAACACTCCAAGTAATTCAATACCTTACCCTGCTCACCAAATAACTTTGGACACGTGCCAGCTATACTAAAATGACTTTAAAGCCAACCATCACCAACGTGAACTTTATCGCAAATTATCTTTAACATCCAAAAAAATCCTTTGTGAATCGTTATGGCATCAGGTTCAATCGAAGGACCAGCAAAGAATGTGGTGAAACTAAAAAAAATTTAGGGCCACATTCGGTACGATTTAATTCAACCTTAAGTCCTCCTGCACTAGCTTTGAATGAGACAAAGTTACAGTGCTGAGGAGTTTACGAACTTACTTAAAGTCAAGAAACATTGCATTTTTATTCAACAAAGTGCAGTTAAGAAACAATCAACTGTATTTTCGGCGCCAATTCTATTTTGGGTGATGCCACACGGGTTCACAAAGACGCATTTAAAGGTTTAACACATATAATTAATATTTAAAGAACACAACAATTACCCAAGTTACGTTTAGAAAGCAAGAAAACTAACACATTACTGCAAAAATTAACAAAACGTTATGTTACTTCGATAGAAAAAAAAAAAAAAAAAAACACAAATGGCAAAAACAGGATTACCCAGAATATCCTTATGAAGATTGACTGATTGAGAGTTATCTGGCGTCACAACTACCAGGGTCACGACGCCGATCCTTATGAAGAAGTTACTGCAATGGCGACGACAATTCACGAGGTGATGGGGCTGGATTCTACAAGAACATCTTTTACTTGTCTTCGTGGAGTCAGCTGCAAAAATCCCAGAGCTTTACCTTTCCACCCTAAAAGAAAACTCGGGAGGAGTATATTGCATAACACAGTTGTCACATATACAAAATTACAGGGTTACGTAACAAACATCAATTTGAAAACAAACTTCAAGTGCTCTAATCGTAACCCAACATACAAAAAAAAAGGGGGGGGATTCGTTCAGATGGCAAGCATAAATTACTGGCATGTGCCCTTACAATAAGAAAATAATATATATAGTCTCCACAGGAAGAGGTTTGACAACACTGTAACGTTACGTCATCTAATTTTATAGATGGACAAAATTTTCAAAAATTGGTTTATTACTTTGAATATCAATGTACTAATTTATACCAACTCATTGTTACAGTTAATATAATGAAAACTACTTTTGTGGAGCAAAATAATCATATATCAACGTATTTTCATAGAAACTGGGAAATACTTCAAAACAAGTACTCATAAAAAACTAGGAAATTTTATTCAAGGGGAATAATTGGCAATTTTTTACATTCTCCACCAAGAAGAATCATAATTAGAAGTAATTACAACTGCACCCAAAATTTAAATCAAATATACATTTAAGAGTACATCCATAGAAATTAAATCCTTTCTCTCTTGATCACAGCGAATTGCTGCTGCACGCCGAGGTCTAGTACCATTCAGAGGCACACTATCTGGCTCCTGAGTTACAACACTATCAAATTCCCTCTCGGATAATTCCAGAAGTACGAGCTTTGTGATTGATCTCATGTATAGTTTATTATTCACTCTCCCTTCTACAGACCTAATCACACCATCAGACGACGGGAACAGCTGGGTAACCTTACCCAATGAGAGGAGGGATCTATAGCCTTTACCCAGATGATCTTCTAAGTCTACCATCACTATGTCCCCAACTTTCACATTTGCAGAGAGATTATTACTAGAATTATTATGTCTCTCTCTCAAGGACACTAAATAGTCTCTTTTCCAAGAGTTCTCAAATTTTCTTAGCACTGATGATAATCTAAAATATTGTGCTCTAAGATCACTTGAACTCATGAAATCTGGGTCATCAGTTGCTAAATTGTTAAGAGGAGGGGAAATACAAACATTTCGCCCATAAAGTAACATGGAGGGAGTCAAAGCCTCACAATCTCGATCAGAGGAGAAATAAGTCAGTGGTCGAGAATTTATCACAGCTTGAAACTCAAGTAGAGTTCTCAACTCTTCAAAGGATACACGTTTGTGATACAAGGCCTTGGACAAACATCCCTTTAGAACACCAACAAGGCGTTCATAAAAGCCTTCAGACCAGGGGGCCCGTGGTGTAATGAACTTCCAATTAACACCATTTCCTTCAAGGTATGACTTTACCTCTGGTTCCTCCATAATTTCATCAGGAAATTATTAAATCCAACAAAATTCCTACCATTGTCAGATATAATCAGACTCAGCAGAGAATGATACGCTGCAAAGCGTCGAATAGCCAGTAGGAAATCGGAAGCAGTCATGGAATGAGTAAATTCAAAATGAACCGCCCTGCTCATAGTACAGGTAAATAGACATACAAAGACCTTCTCCACCAAGCCAGTCTCATGATCAAAAACATTATTAGCACCAGTATTATCAACTCCTACTGATTGGAAAGGTCTATCATATCTCACTCTTTCTGTGGGTAATGGCGGGGGAGGGGGCAAACACAACCGTTTCTTGGTTAACTTCTGACACAAAACACACTTGGACAGAATTGATTTGATAACTTGTCGTGCTTTAGGTACTCAAAAGGTTTCTCTCAACAATACCAGTACAGAATTGACACCACAATGGTGATGATGTCTATGCAAATGTTCAACTATCAACACTGTTAAATAACTTCTGGAAGGCAATAACATTGGGCACTGAGTATCATAAGACATGGAAGCGTTTTTCATGCGACCCTGAGACCTAATTAGATTTTCCTCATCAACAAATAAATTTAACTGATTACACAAGTTCATAACATCCTTGGATACTCCATGCGAATTCTCATCACAGAAGTACATTCTGGTAGCAGAAAAATGTTGCTTCTGTTTAAGGAGGACAAGTGCTTTCATTTCGTTAACAACAAACTTAGAACCTTTACTGCACTTTGAGTCAACACAAAAAAGCAATATTGAGCATCAATGATACGTTTAAGCTTACTTAAATTACTATAACGTAGGATGTCAATTAATGGGGTTGAAGGGTGATCAAACTTAGGTTCTGAAAGAATTTCATTAACATGCACAGTTTCTGTAGCTAAAGATTGGGGATAATCACCAGTTAAAAGCCATTTAGAGCCATTCCACCATAAGTTTGCGCTAAATCTTTACTATTACTACCTCTGGATAGAATATCAGCTGGATTATCCTTAGAGGGGGTATACCGTAGAGGAAACTTGAATTCATTAATTTCAGTGACTCTGTTTCGTACATAGGGAATTTTACTATTATTGTTCTTCACCCAACAAATAGAAACCATGGAGTCACTCCAGAGAGTGCAAGAACTCGCTCTTAAATCATCATTCTGCATTAATCTTCCAGCAAGTTTCGCACCCAAGGACAAGGCTGTCAATTCCAAATGCGGAATAGTCTGTTTAGGGTTTGGTGCCACTTTACACTTACTGACCACTTACTGACCAGTAAATTGCTTACACTTCTCTTGAAATCAATCACATAGGCAGCAGCTCCATATGCTTTGTTAGAGGCATCACAAAATACATGTAAGTGGGAACATTCATGGTGTACAACAAACCTAGGAAACTTTTAAACTTTCTACATTTCAAAAACACTTGCAAATTTCATCAAACCTTGAACATAATGATTCTGGCAAAGGGTCATCCCACCCGTAGTTACTCCACAAACATTTAAGAAAATATTTACCTCTCACCTGTTTTGGTGACAATAATCCTAGAGGATCAAACATCCGAGCTACTACTGATAAAACCTTTCGTTTGGTTAAAGGTCCTTTATACTCACAATTTACTTCCTTCAGTGACATCTCATCTTGTGCTAGATACCACTCTAAACCCAAAACGTTTACTCTTTCTTTGATAACATCTATGGTTCTGTTAAAATCTGAATCATTACTGACCCATTCTTGTAGAGGCATATTAGCAACTTCAAGAATCGCATTTATTACTGGATACTCATCCATCAAGACTGACACATCTTGTTAAAGTAAGTTTTAATAAAATTATCTACATAGAAATTCTTCATCAGAGATGATGCAAGGGGATTATCATGTAAAGATAAATGATGCAAGAGGGTTTGCTGCAAGAGAAAGGGGGAGCATGTAGCTCCAAAACAAACTACACAAAACCGGTAAGTTACAACAGACTTCAAATCGGAGGGATCAGTTATCCATAGAAATCTGCAATAATCACGGCAGTCAGGTGAAATGCCTATCCTTAAAAAGACTTTACTGATATCTGAAATCACAGCTACTGGGTTTGTACGGAAACTCATCAGGGCATCGAAAAGTTTAGTAGTTAATGAGGGACCAGTTAATAAACAATCATTTAAGGAAAGTTCTCCTTTAGCCTTTGAAGAAGCATTAAAAACTATTCGAATGGAAGTTTTTTCTGAATCCTTCAGTACAGCACGGTGGGGTAAATAATGGACCCCTATAATAGGGGAGCCTGAAGGAATTAATTCTATAAACCCAGACTGAACGTAATCTTTGATAATCTTATCATAATGTGCATACAAGGAGGGGTCAGATTCGAATCCATGTAACAAGGAATTTAATTGACCAATGGCTATTCTATAGAGAACAGGCGGTCTACTTTCATCTTTAAATGGTAAGGACACTTCATATGTATTGTCAACCCTTTTTACTTTATCCTTAAATCACTTAACCGATTCTCTTTCTTCAGGACTAATCTCAGATTGACGAATACCAACACTTTCTAAATCCCATGATTTTCTAACTTCACAACAAGAAGTAATAGGGATTTCCTCTACTTCTATTTTTGAACAACATACATTTGATGTAGTAGTCTCATTAGATTCTACATTGTCATAAGACCAACTAGGAAGAGGTCCAAAAATTAGTGCACCACCAGAACTATTCAATATCTGTATTCCAGAGCAAATTTGACTGTTCTGAATGAATTTTCCATTGTAATCAGCTCCAATGACTAATTCTATACCATTTACTTCATCTGAATTTAAATCATTATCTGGTATTTTTATGCCTTTACTCGTCAAGAACGCAGCTGACTTACTTAATCCTGGAGAATAAATTCTGGAATTAACTATCAAATGCAATGGCATTCATGACAGTACGAATCTTACCTAGTCTCACCACAACTCTTACTATATTACAATTAACTTCCATGGCATCACTGCCAAATGGTTTTACCTTTAAGGCTTCTGTTGCTATGGACGATAGACTAAGCTTGTGGGCTAATTCCGTTGCAATAAACGTTCTCTGCGCACCAGAATCAAATAGTGCTCTCTCAAAGGAACGATGTCCATTCCCTGACACAATTACCTTAGCAGTAGGAAGAGCAGTCGAAACAGAAATCTTATTAGTCTGAGAATGATCAATTCCCAAAGAAGCAGTCATAACTACTGGGGAATCACATTTACCCTTTAAACAGCACCTTTAGAATCATTATGAGATTTCCCAGAATTAACATTTGATTTACATTAGTACTATTTACACTCAACTTTGGTGGAGCAGTATTAACAGGGTTTTCTGTTACACAAATCATCGGGTAATGAGGCCCATCACATATATTACATTTCGGCTTATTTCTACATTCAGAGAATATATGACCTCCTTTGAGGCAAGCAAAGCACAATCTTAAATATTTAACTCTGTCCGTTCTACTATCAATGGATTTGAAAGTCTTATAATCGCGAGAGGCATGGTTCGATGAGCAAAACACACAATTATTTAAGGACTACTATTACTAGGTTTACTGTTACTTGGTTGTGCTCTCTGCACGTTTTGCACATTTGAGGGAATCACTTTAGTTAGTTGCCCTGATCCCGTTTTCTCTTATTAGAATTCTCACCTTCGAAACAACATTCCATTAATTCACAAACATATTTCAAACCCGAGGAAATTTGCTTTGAATCAAAAGACATACTATTATGTTTATTAGCTATCAGCCCTTACGTGTTTCAGGTGGTAAATGTTTTCGCATATTCTACTAGAGAAAAACGGGGTCATGGCCTCTACATCTAAATTCAATGTGTTCATTTGTAAAATAATCTTCTCATATTCCAATTTGAACGTGTTCAAATCCTCTAGTGTATGACTGGGAGGGACTAAATGTATTAAGTAATTTGGGGACATAAGTCTACGTTTCAATTTTACCTTATTATCATACTTCTCCTTAAGGGTCTGAATAGCTACTGAATAATTGGCATTAGTGACAAGCAAACCCTCTATGGCTTTAAAGGCGTTATCCCTTAAACTAGCTCTGAGTGTAGAAAACTTAATCACAACGGAAATATCCCTACGATCGTGAACTAAACTGTTAAATATATCCCAAAATGCAAGCCATTGTTCCTCCCCACCGCTAATTTCAGGTATCTTAATTGCTGGGAGTTTAGGGGGAGGGAGAGGGTTAGTGGGAGCCGAAGGAGGAGGCAAAGCGGGCCGTTGATTTGTATCTCCCGTGTCAATCTCTCTCATAGTTTTCTGTGTAGTAGCAATAGCTTTCCTTACACATCTAGTTATTGCTCCATAACTTCAACATAACCTCTCATATTCACTATCCTGTGAAATAATCGTCACATTCTGTGACAAACTATCTTCAAAACGTCGTAGACCCTCAGTAAGACAACGTTCATACATTACGAGGGTCGATTTTGGTGTATCGGTATCACCAATGCAGCTACCTGCCTCATCACGCAAATTTTGTAAGGAAATAATTTCCCCTTCAATAACTACCCTAATCTTGGAATTCATTATCTTGTTAATGGATCAATAACAAAATTGCACAAATATAAAAAAATGTATGGCAAATTATCTATACCTGATTGAAATATAACATCCAATGATTGATAGATAATTTGACCAGGTGCTCTTCATCAATTCACAAAATACATCTGGTCACGAAAAACCTAAGTCCAAAAATGGCTACGAAATTCAACAAGAATTTCTTCACAGAGTAATCACTAAATACGAACAATATGTTCCATAAACAACAGATTACTTGGCAAACACTCCAAGTAATTCAATACCTTACCCTGCTCACCAAATAACTTTGGAAACGTGCCAGCTATACTAAAATGACTTTAAAGCCAACCATCACCAACGTGAACTTTATCGCAAATTATCTTTAACATCCAAAAAAATCCTTTGTGAATCGTTATGGCATCACTAGCTTTGAATGAGACCAAGTTACAGAGCTGAGGAGTTTACTAATTGACTTAAAGTCAAGAAACATTGCATTTTTATTCAACAAAGTGCAGTTAAGAAACAATCAACTGTATTTCCTGCGCCAATTCTTTTTTGGGTGATGCCACACGGGTTCACAAAGACTCATTTAAAGGTTTAACACATATGATTAATATTTAAAGAACAGAACAATTATCCAAGTTACGTTAAGAAGCAAGAAAACTAACACATTACTGCAAAATTTAACAAAACGTTACGTTACTTCGATAGAAAAAAAAAAAAAAAAATGGCAAAACAGGATCCCAGAATATCCTTATGAAGAAGTTACTGCAATGGCAACGACAATTCACGAGGTGATGGGGCTGGATTCTACTAGAACATCTTTTGCTTGCCTTCGTGGCGTCAGCTGCAAAAATCCCAGAGCTTCACCCTTCCACCCTAGAAGAAAACTCGGGAGGAGTATATTGCATAACACAGTGTCACATCTACAAAATTACAGGGTTACGTAACAAACATCAATTTAAAACAAACTTCAAGTGCTCTAATCGTACCCACATACAAAAGAAAAGGGGATTAGTCCAGAAGGCAAGCATAAATTACTGGCATGTGCCCTTACAATAAGACAATAATATAGTCTCCACAGGAAGAAGTTTGACATCACTGTAACGATACGTCATCTAATTTTATTTAGATGGACAAAATTTGCAAAAAAAAAAGTGGTTTATTACTTTGAATATCAATGTACTAATTTATACCAACTCATTGCTATAGTTACGATAATAAAAACTACTTATGTGGAGCAAAATAATCATATATCAACGTATTTTCATAGAAACTGGGAAATACTTCAAAACAAGTACTCATAAAAAACTATAAAATTTTATTCAAGGGGATTAAATGGCAATTTTTGACAGCGTCTATATTAGCGCTACCTTTTACGTTTTCTCTGAATCCTTGTGTGCTACATACAGTTTCGCCTCTATGTACATGTGTTATATACATATGTGTATATATATACTCATGCGTATATATATATATATATATATATATATATATATATATATATATATATATATATATATATATATATATATATATATATATATATATATATATATATATATATATAATACATACATAAGCGATTACCACAGGAATAATAATAAGCAGAAATCCGTACCGAGCGCTTTCGTTTTTAATGAGACATTGTCGAGACACAAATGAATGCGATACAGTTCGAAGTAAGGCTACAAGGTAAACAAAAAGATCAAGAATACCAGATGGTTAAACTGTCAAACGGGTAGAGTTCAAAGAGATAATGTAGGATACTTCGAGATTATCTACTGTGATATTTCCAACATATATATATATATATATATATATATATATATATATATATATATATATATATATGTATGTATATATATGTAAATATATATATATATATATATATATATATATATATATACTATATATATATATATATATATATATACATATATATATATATATATATATATATATATATATATATATAGATATATATATATATATATTTAATGCCCACTATTAATAACACTATGAATTTCCCTGACCCAGCTAGTGACAAGGCCTGCACCTGAGAAATCCTCAAGATTCAGAAACATATTCCTGACCTCCTTCTTGGCTTCTTCATACTGGTTTTCCTGCTGCTGGCTGCGTTTCCACATGTCCAGAGCTTGTTTATCAATGTAATGCTCTGCGACCACAAATTGATTGATTATCTCGCGGGCATTCCTTGCTACTGGGTTCAGGTCTCTGCCGTCGCCGTCATTCAAAGTATGATAGTAGGTGACCATGTGATGCACAACGGCTTTTCGTAGTTCGAGAATTTTCTTACCGTAGATGATGCAGTTATCGTCGCTGACCTGACCTGAAACGTGAACAACCAGCTTTTCTATGAATTCGTCAATAGGTTCTGGAAGAGGCTCCTTGACTGATTTCAAGACATCTGTTTTCGCTAGCTTACTTTGCAAACTGTCAAGATTACCGCAGCGAATTTCACCGAGGAAGTCGTTCACAATGTCCTTGTAAACCTTACGGACGTTATTATTGATAATGTGCTCTCCCCTTTTTGCTGGGTCCTTTTGTGTAACAGGCGCCGGTGTCTTGTCTCTCCTGTGATGGATTTCTCCCAGTTCCTTGTACGATAGATCCATCACCGATGCAGAGGCCAGCGGACGCAACGGAAACGACTCAAACGAGTACGGCAGGGGTTCTGTTTCCGGAAGGGCCCTTTCAGCCGAGAATCGCCTTAATCCACAGGCACACGAAAGGCGAGTTTTCCTCGTTTCTCTCTTCCTTTGGTATTTGCTACTTCAACGTCCCCGACAACCTCAGCACTCAATGGGATCTGTAGTGGCTGGAAAAAAAAAATGAGTAAGACAATTTCTTCATATACTATTAGATTTGCATGTGGATTCACTCTCTCGCTCGGACTACATACGCGCACTCATGCATGCACTGTGTAAAATACGAAATCTTGGTTTTAGTACGTCTATAGGTGTTTTGGCATTTATGGTGATAAAGGTGAAAGTCAGTTCGTGAAGGAATGAGAAGAGCAAGGAGTCTGAGCATGGCCCAGTCTCAAGATCAAGGTCTAGAAACCTAGCTAAAGATATGCCTGGAAACGTTAAATGATGAAGGAAAGAGTTTGTGTTTGTACAGAGTATATGGGAGAACAAATTGATGGATATAACACTGAGAAGATGCTTAGCTGGAGGTATATCTGGAAGATAATGGATTCATGAAAGTGGAGTATAATGTAGAATTATAATATGCCTTCTTAGTCTTACAGAGTGTCTACTATTGTGGAGGTCTGCACAGTAGTTCTGAATGTAAAGCAAGACTCTGGCAATAACATTTGTTGTGCTCTTTCTCTGGAAGCTCTCACTGTTAGGAGAAATGGCTTTATTAAAAAGTATACATACATACACACACACGTATAAATATATATATATATATATATATATATATATATATATATATATATATATATATATATAAAATGAATTTCTTTTATAAGAACACCAAGATTCATATACATGCATTAAGCTTCAAATATCCTTTAATATCGAATTCACTCCTCTACCTCGGAATTAATAATTTTCATATATGTTGACTGAAGGGGAATTTTTCAGTTGAAATCAACTAAATAAATTCCCCTTCGGTTAACATATATGAAAATATATTAATCCCGAGGTAAAGCTTCTCCTAAGCTTGATATAATCCCTAGTTTTCCAAGTAAAGAAAAAAAAGATATATTGGTTTTGTAGTTTTTATTCATCATTGATAAATTACGACGTTCAGTAAAAGAATATCTTTAATTTTATATCCTCTAATGGTGTTTTGTAAATAAATCGCCCATTACTACTTATCTTTTAATAAAAGCTGAGATAAGTAATGGGTTATTTATTTAATAAAAAAAGAAAAAATATGAATATCGCTTACTTCTTCGCTGATGCTAAAATTAGTCTTTTAAATTGTGTGGATGTAGTATATGATAATTCTAATTTAAGTTTACTGAAAAAATCATATACCTAACAGACACCAAATAATATTAAGATTCCAAAAATTCTATTGGCATGTGAGCAAATTTTGTTCGAACTACTTGGCCAATTTGGGATTGGATTCGAATATATATAGAATTTAGGCCAATGGCCAAGTACCAAGGTCCTTCAGCGCTGAAAGGGAATTGACAGTAAGGTTTGAAAGGAGGAAAATCTCGCTGTTGCACCGTGAAATGATTGTTAGGAGAGGGTGCAAAGTTAGATGGAAGTGAATAAGAATGGAGGCACTGTAAAAGGAATGAAATAGATATCAGCCCGGGGCTGAAGGGAAGCTGAAAAAAAAAAAAAAAAAAAAAAAAAAAAAAAAAAACAAACTAAGTAGTAATGCCTACAGTGCCAGCACATACGGAGAGATTTGGGCACATACTCTTCAAAAGATTGCCCACCTCTGGGCCTTCAATTTCACATTCCAGTCAAATAGGTTACATGAGTAAAGCAAGTCACGCACACATCTGCAACTCATTGCACACATATCACGAGCAAGTTGAAGACAAGTTAATGACTTGTTGGTTCTCACCAATGTTTCATACGATAACTCAGCAATGGCCAAAGGTTCATTCTCCACTTCTGGTGGGTGACTCACTTTCCACAAGTTTGCGATAAGTGCGAGACAAGTTGTCACAGTGTTTATGACGTTTCATTGGGTGACTGGTAATAAAGTCAAGGGTAAAAATCACAATTTTGACTGGGGAAAAGGTGACAGGAAAAAAGTCATTAATCTATGGTGGCCGGTAATCATTAGGTTTGGTTATAGGTTAGGTTACTTTTTGCCCGACTTTATATTACTAGCCACCATAAATTATCGTGACTTTTCTTGTGACTTGTTTTTGTTACTTTTTCTGTGAATTTTCTTCTTGTGACTTTTACCTAGATTCGTTTCATTGTAATGTGGAGACACCCAAGATCTACTGCGTATTTACCTTTTTCTTCACTCACTCTCCATTTCTAATGTAATCATTTTTTTCATGTTGATGATTCTCTCTCTCTCTCTTGGAGATTGTAGATATCGTTTTTATAAAATCACTCTTCAGGAATGTAACTGTTTGAGGAAACATGAAACAACAAAACAATTCTTTAACTACGTATATAACCTCGTATATACCTCAAAGATTCTTCTTCGATTACAGAACCGAAGGAACTTGCCGCTGTTTCATTCACTTTGCCTGTTTCAGTTACTTAAAGAATCTCGTCACTTTCTTTCATCCACGATTCTCGATTAAATTCAGTATCTCTTCAAATGAGACTAGTGAGACAAATTTCTAAAGCAATTTCTCGTTCTTTGTCATCAGTTTTCCCGTCTAGACGAAGTCTTAGACACTAATGTATTAGGCGGACAGTCTTGATTATCATCGCATTTAGCACTACTACATTTTTCACTGGTCAAGGCTACTTCTTTCCCTAACTAATATTTTTTCAGTCTGTACTTGAATTACTGTATGAATACAAGCTTTGATATGGTTTAGTTGACGTCACTGCCCACGACCTTTCAACTATATAATTGGCGCGCAGGACGACTTCTCTCCTTAGACTTAGGACGCATCCACGGTCTAGTGGACGCATCCTACGTCGTGAAGAATGTTGCTACGCAGCGGAAGGAAGCCAGTCAAGGTTAAATACTTTGGTGTTTTATCCAAGTGTCTCCCTCGTACTCGTAGCATCTGCTTTCAAAATGGATATAAACGTTTAAAAAAATCGAAAATGCCACTCTTGCTAAGTATTTTAACGAAAACTGCGTGCTCGAGTGTGATCGTTTGTCTGATTTGATACATTTCAGTTACACGTCCCGTCTTCAATATTGACACTAGAGTATTCAACCATCCAATTCCGTTAAATAGCAAAAGATATAGCGCCTCTAAATGGTCTCCTTGAACGAAACTCTTTCCAACAACGAAGAAAAGAATAAAAATCAGGAAACGAAAAGAAAAAAAAGTAAATGAATGATTGTATCATTCAACATGGAACTGAGTACAAAATCATTCAAAGAAATTCGATTTGAATGTTTCTTATTTCCAAGACAAACATAACAAGACAAGTAGTACTATAATGCGCCCTCAAACGTTAAGAAATCACAAACACGTTTCTGGTTATACATGTTATCTAATAACTTTCAACAGCATTTGTACGCAGTCACTCGACTTGAAAATGTAAGCAACACCGATGTGAGATTGAGAAGCACACTCAATCATATAAGTTAAGTTTATGGATGTCCGGGTGTTTGAGAGATTTCCATTTCACCCCTTTCTGGATGACAGGTGTTTGGGAGTTCGAAACTCTGCTGTATAAGCCGGTATCGGTGTGTGCCCGTCTTACGTCACTATACAGACCCGTCATCCAGAAAGGGGTTGGATGGCGCTCAGCTTTATGCCCGGAGACATCCATGAACTTATATTAGGGGACTATACGTACCAGTTGACCATGACTGTGCACCACTGCCTCCCTACGTGAACTGCTGCCACCTGCCAGCCTGCACCAGGAGTGCTAGGCTAGGCAGCAGCCGAGTTGACTGCCGTTTTTAAGGGTACTATACGTTTCGTTCAGATTTTATTCAATAGGTATCGAGCCTTCACAAAGAAAGACCTTTTAACAGAACGTATAGTAGAGGTCTCAAGCCCGTAAACAAGGTAGTGTGGAATTCTGTGAGGCAGCTCACACTTTACTGACGTTCCGTACCGTTTACCCTTTTGAGTATCGTACGTCTTTCTAGTCTTACAGTCCCAAAACGATAAAGAAATCTCTTACGTACTACGTCAAGTCGAACTCGAGTGTAGCGACTGCCACTTTCCCTCCACAGAGAATTCATAAGAATGAAAAGTGCATTAAGACTTAAGTGATTCACCAACAAAAAGGTCTATTTGATCTAAGAGATATATTCATAAACAGTCATTCACCGCATTTCCCAATCAGAGCTACTAGATGCTTTGAGTCACTGAATAGAGCTATTATGTAACCTCCAGCAGTGAAGTTACTACCCCGTTGGACTGAGTATAAGTACAGATTTGCAAACAGTTGAAAATATTTATCAACCAGTCACTCTTTTGCCCCGGAAAACCATAGAAAAAAAATGATAATGAGGCGAAAAAGTTAACAATACCCAATATATACAGATGGGTCTACATCACAACATGAGTAGGATATGCAGCTATGTCTCAGTACAAGACATATCAATTCTCTTTATACTTAGTAATGACTCGGTGTTCACAACAGAGCAGTGTGCAACCGCTTAGCCCTCAGAATGACAAAGCAAGTATTCTTTCGATAATTATGTGAATTTCAGCGACTCGAGAAGCGCTTTAGAAGCCGTTGAAAATTACAACCCAAAAAATAACATTGTTCAGTTGATTAATTTGAAAGTGTCGATAACAGTAAAAAAAAAAAATGTACTGTGTGACTTTCTAAAAAATAACCAACAGCGATTAGCAACTTTTGGAAATTAATCGATGAGGGGAAATTTTGTCTGAATCTTCTGCGAATGAAGTCATTCGAATCTTAACATGAATGACGAACTGTAGTTTAATAGATAAAATATAAAAATTAAGTAAATGACGAAAATACCGAAGGCCATAGGACGTTTCATTAATAATAATAAAAAAAACGATACTTAAAAGTATTACCTAACATATTCTGAATTCTATATATTCTATTCATTTCTGTGTGTGTTTGGAAATGAGAAATGTATTTAATATGCGCATGTATTCCAATTTAAAATCATATGCCATGTACAGTTTATTTCTTTTACATTTCATCCATCAACACGCGAATGACACATGAGAGCTTTATTCAGCTCAGTGGTCTGGTTAAACTATTTTAATAATAATAATAATAATAATAATAATAATAATAATAATAATAATAATAATAATAATTGTCGAGACTCGGGAGCGACGAGACGTTATTAAAGCCAAAGCTTACAAGTAACTATATAGCGCCTCAGAGGCGTGGTCGATATGGTCTTGACCTGCCACCTCGGTGGCCGCGAGTTCGATTTTCGGGTATTCATTCCATTGAGGTGTGAAAGATGTGTATTTCTGGTGATAGAAGTTCACTCTCGACGTGGTTCGGTAGTCACGTAAAGCCGTTTAGACCCGTTGCTGAAACCACTGGTTCCATGCAATGTAAAAACACCATACAAACAAAGAAGTAACTATACGACACTGTATTATTATCAGAGTTGTTTCCCATGGCATTTAATATATTCGGTCTTTTCTATTCTTTTTACTATCTTCTTGTCATCATCATGTTGTTGTTATATCAGGTTTCCCAAGGACATATAAAGATTTCAGTTGTCTTAGGTTTATTTCCTCGAAGGTGTCGACAGCACGCCGGGCAGTCATTTATGAGAGTAGGACTGGAGAGACAATCTTCATAAGTGTGGTCTTGCTCCCTCTGCCGAGTGCCCATGTGGTCATCCCATCCAGACAATGGGTCACATACTTTGTGGGTATGAACATGGGCCAATCTGTACAGATTTGGACCTCTAAGAACGTAATCAGGCCGCTGCGCAGTGGAGACAATGCTGGCGCGATAAGGTAGCGAGATAGCGGCCGGATGTTTTCTTGAGAATTCCCCACTGTTTCCTCCCTGTGAAGATACTCTTTTTTTAATATATATACGCAGTGCCTCGAGAAACCATGGACTGCCTATGCGCTGTCGACACGTTCGAAGAAATAAACCTAAGAAAAATGAACAGAAACGATAATAAAAATAGAGAAGACTGTATAAATTAAATGCAGAGGAGACAGCTGTAATAAATATTCAATGCTACTGCTCTTAAAGAAGGTCTCCTCCCTTATTAACATTATCATTATTAACATAAAATGTGTGTGCACGTGTGTGTATTTAATTTGTGTGTATAAAATTTGCGCGTGAATTGGCTTAAAAGTCATGTGAGTTGGTAAACGCATGTTATAAAAGTTGCAAATATATACATATAGTATATACATATATATATATATATATATATATATATATATATAAATATATATATAAATATATATATTATATATCTATATAAATTCTTTTGTTAAAACAGGATACGTCCCAAGTATAAAAGGCCCATTAAAACAGTGGTTTAAAGCTAAGGACTATATTTCGGTGGACTGACAACCACCCTTGATATAGGTTGGAAATATAGTCCTTAGCTTTAAACCAGTGTTTTAATGGGCCTTTTATACTTGCTATATATATATATATATATATATATATATATATATATATATATATATATATATATATATATATATATATATTAGCGTTAGAAGAATAAACGTAACCTTAGGAGTCATATTACTTCAGTTAAAATTATGCAAACCTTTAGTCTACACTGGCACCAGATGCTTAATTTACATATATATGAAATACTACTTCAAAACTTTTTTTTTTCAAGCGGATTAAGGAACTTATCTAGCATATTTGTATAAAACATTGTGAAAATAAGCTCGGTTCTTGTAGGCCTCTCTCTCTCTCTCTCTCTCTCTCTCTCTCTCTCTCTCTCTCTCTCTCTCTTATCAAGATGATTTTCAGTGAAGTGAAAATAGTCCTTCTTATCGAACTAAAACTGTTTTATTTATTTTACAAACCTCTTATCAATAGAATTTCATTGACTTCCCGAGAGCAAGGGCCAGTGCTGGTATGAGGCCAGCAGGCTCTAGAGTCCTAGACCAATAAAACAGTAAGTCGACTCAACGTCAACTACCCTTTTATTAGCGATAGATTAAGAATAAGGAAATCAATAGACTAACACGATGTAAGTTTTGTCGAGAGATAGAGAGAGGTATCAGAAATCAATTTCTTGCGCTGAAATATTGATCTCGTGGTTCAAGTTTCTGCAATGTGCCACGAGGGTTGAAACTCTACTTCATTTGTCGAAATACCTGTGTGTGTGTGTGTGTATGGTGTTCCCTCCAGTTTGGTACGTTTCCACGCTCTTACCCCCTCCACCCTCTCTCTCTCTCTCTCTCTCTCTCTCATGTTACTTCCAGTTTAGTACGTTTCCACGTTCTTGCCCCTTCCGTCTCTCTCTCTCTCTCTCTCTCTCTCTCTCTGTGTGTGTGCACCTCGTAACTTGGTGGTAGAGCTTATATCTTACTTTAAGTTGCCGTTGACTCAATGGAAAAGCCTTTTGTTCACTATTTCAAATACAATTTCATCAATCCTACTTCTTTGCGTTGGCTTTGCATATTTATTGTGATTTTGATTTTCAAACAGTGAAAACCAGAAATTTAAAAAAATGAGGGAAATTTATAGGGTTTAAGAGGAAATAAGAACTAAGCCAGAGCAGCACTAACAACAATAAACCTCACTGAATGTTATTCTAGATATGACGCCATTTGGTGCCAGCGAAGGATGGAGATCGATCGATGAAATCCGTTCTTGGTATCTTGCCATGCTTTAGGATGAAAATGAAGCACCAAACAGATATAGCCTTATAAAACTCAGATCATACTAATTAGTTTACGATAGTTTTACCGAAGTGGCTTGCTATTTGCAGCACTTGTCATATAATCTAATTCCTTCTCACAGGAGGGTAGTGCCGTCAGTGCACTTCATACGGTGCACTGTAGGCATTGCTTAAGGTTCATTGCAGCGTTCCTAGCTGCAACCTCTTTCATTCCTATTACTGCACCTCTGTTCGTATTTTCTCTCTCTGTCTGCTTACTCTCCACCCTCTCCCAACAAATGATTCATAGTGCAACTGCTTTGAGGTTTTCCTCCTGTTACACCTTTCAATCTTTTGTCACTCTCAATTTCAATTCCAGTGCTGAATGACCTCGTAGGTCCCAGCGCCTGGGCTTAGGCCTAAATTCTGTTCTTAGTTTTTGTTTGTTTGCATGGTGTTTTTACGTTGCATGGAACCAGTGGTTATTCAGCAACGGGACCAACGGCTTTACGTGACTTCCGAACCACGTCGAGAGTGAACTTCTATCTCCAGAAATACACATCTCTCACTCCTCAATGGAATGGCCGAGAATCGAACCCGCGACCACCGAGGTGGGACGCAAACACCATACCAACCACGCCACCGAGGCGCTTTGTTCTTGCTCTTGTCTTGAGAAAACCATTTAATTCTGACGGACACAGGTGATGGTGTCTTGTGATCTTCTATATTTTGTGTAGCAATTGTCGAACTTCTCAGTTCCAGGGGACCTTAAACCTCACAAGCCTGGAATGTGGAACAGCCTCCCTGAGGATGTCGTTCGTGCGACTGGAACTTCAGAAGTTTAAGCAAGGATGCTATGCATAACTACGCTAATACAATTCTTGTAATTTGATAAGTTACTTTTATACCTTTTATATTTACTAATTAATTTGTCACTTTTTTTAATAAGTGATCTGCGCTTTCTGTATTTCCCATTACCTTCTGTTACTTCTTTCTAACGAACACCATATTCTTTGGAAACTTGAATTTCAAGTCAATGGCTCCTGTGGGGTTGTTCCACGGAAATAGAGTTCGTCTTCTGAATAATAATAATAATAACATCGTCTCTCAGATGTGGTCTATATCTACACCACATTCAGTGCTACACTGCAGAAATTGGTCTTGCAAACTGACCACTTCTTCATGTATTTTTTTGTAACTTTAAACGAGATGAATAGCTTCACTTTATTCCCAAGCGTCATAAGCAAAAGGGATGTAGTACTTACATCCCTTTTGCAGATGCTAAAAGTGCCATGCCCTTACTTGGAGGGGGGTGGGGGGTGTGGGAAGGCGTCGAGCTCAGGAATCCTATAGTGATTACCTGTCCCTCTAATTGGTGCTACACTCGCTTTCCTTTAATAGTGTTGACCTATTTTCTGTCAGAATTGGTTCTGCTTACGTTTGAAGAGTAATTGATGAATCAGAGGCAATAAAGAGGTTCTAAGGGCAGCTCCATAGTAATGATTATTTAGTTAACCCCTTCAAAACATATTCATCTACCATTTTCCAATATCAAGAATTTGCAGCACCGTTATCAGGCCAGTCGTACTATATTGTTGCAAAGACCTGGACGCTGAGTAAACGAGTACGTAGAGCAGAGCTACTGCTTTTCGAAAACATCATCTTACGCAGTATAACAGGTCCCATTGACGACATAAATGAAGATGAAGGTGTTTGGAGAAGAAGACACAACGAAGGAAAAAGAGATTTAACCAGAAAGCCGCTCATAACTGGGTACATAAGATCACAGAGGATGCGTTGGGCAGGACGTGTGGCCAGAGTGGAAGTGGATGAGAATGAAAGATAATTATGTATGAAGAAATCTAAGAGAATCGGGAGTGGGGGACCTTGAGAATAACAGCTGCAGAGATGGTAGTACACTTAACAGGGTGACATGGAGAGAAGTCTGGTGCAAGCGGATATGGGTCACAAAGAGGCCCGAGAGCCAAAGGAGTGAGTGGGTGATCTATAATTAATATATTCACGCGCGAGGCAGGCATGCCTGATAACTCACTGACTGAGTTACAACTTCATCCTCTTGCTTGCTGTATGAGCATTTGTCCGTTACAAAGTCCGTGGCTTTGTTGGAATGGTTACATCAGAGAGAAAAGCTTTCCAGACGCAACAGTTCCATTCCTGCATCAGTTGAAGAACGCTACAGAGGAGTACTTGAAGTAGTTGAGGGTCCACTGTCGACCTTCTTGTCAGTGAAGTCGAAATGATCGCTTTGGACGCTTTTACTGAAGAAACCCCAGAGGCGTTTGTACAGTTTCAAAGACCTGGGATCAATCAGCTGAGCGTCGACGGCGGTGGGTTCCAAAGGACCTAGAATTAATAGCAAATATGATTCTGGTTATGAAGGCAAAAGTACGAAGAGCTAAATAAAGTAAAAGGAATTGTAAGGACACGGTTTAAATTAAGCTGGCTTATGTCAGGTCATTACCAACAGGGAGAATATACATTTGTAAAATCGAATTGGAAAAAACAATTCAAAAGACATCTTCTGGCATCAGGATAAAGTTATTGAATTTTATTCTTTCACCTTTGATTTTATGTCTCCACTGAATTATTAATTTTTAAATGCATATTTCTCAACAGATCGTTGTTATATTCCTATTTCGTTCACATATTGTCACATTTGGAAACTTGCTACGAAAACAATTGGCTTATTTTTGTCTTCTTCCGTAATTATGAGTATGTGCTCATGTTGGAATAATAATAATAATAATAATAATAATAATAATAATAATAATAATAGAAATCAACTCACCTGTCAGGAGAGATGTGAGGGAGGCCACTATGTAGCATACAGTGACTCCAATGAATCCTGTATAGCAGTAACTCAAATCATAGATGCTTTTCTCCATCTGCCTGTGATAAATTGTAAGGAAAGGTAACTTATACACACGAGAACACACACACAAACTATATATATCTTCATTATATATATATATATATATATATATATAATATATATATATATATATATATATATATATATATATATATATATATATATATATATATATATATATATATATATATATATATATATATATACATGATTGTGAAATATTTTCAGTTGTTAGATGTTATTAGATATAGATTTACATATTATAAATATATATGTATATATATATAGATATATATATATATATATATATATATATATATATATATATATTATATATATATATATAATATATATATCATATATATATATATATATATATATATATATATATACACATATATATATATATATATATATATATATATATATATATATATATATATATTATATATATACACTCAAATTTCATTTATGATTAGTGAAGTGAGTAGGGATGATCCCAGTACTATTATAGTGTCAAGGTTAATGAAACTTAAAGAGAGAATCTTTATTCAGGCGAGCGAGGTCACCCTTTTTGTATGTGATAAATTCTGAATTACTTGATAAAAAAAAAAAGAAGAGAAAACGTATTCCACTTTGATGTTTCACACAAGTCTTAACTTGAAATATAAAGCAAATAATGATCACGATCGACGTTTAACAGGAGGCATTAAGACATCAAGACTTACTCTTCGTATGGCTCATATTCAAACATTTGAGGTGAAAATGTCCGATTGTCTGTTGCGTCATCAGGCAAGAGTACTGCCGTCGAATTTAGCCGTTGCAGATTTTCTGGGCAGCCTTCGGTAGTCAAGGGAAGCTTCTCTGATTGTCCTTGGCCATTGATAAACTGACCAATCATGAGCCACATGTTGAAGGCAAAAGCTGTGAGGAACCCTGCGTATGCTCCCTGAAGTTGAGAGAAGGCGAGTTTTGAAACGTACAGTCACAAAGATATCTTCAAACAGTATGTCGGTTTCTAGAATAAGGTTTAATACTACTCAGTTTGCTACGGCTTTTATCTTGCCTACAACTGAAATGTGAGAGAGTTTGCCCAGTGCAGCTGTGGAATCATTCATTAGTTCCTCGTTGGACGAGTGGTTTTCGCGCTCGGTTACCTATCCGGTGGTCCGAAGTTCGATTCTCGGCTCGGCCAACGGGGAATCAGAGGAATTTATTTCTGGTGATAGAAATTCATTTCTTGATATAATGTGGTTCGGATCTCACAATAAACTGTAGGTCCCGTTGCTAGGTGACCAATTGTTCCTAGCCACGTGAAAATATCTAATCCTTCGGGCCAGCCCTAGGAGAGCTGTTAATCAGCTCAATGGTCTGGTAAAGCTAAGATATACTTAACTGAGCCACAATAAAGAATATTATTATTATTATTATTATTATTATTATTATTATTATTATTATTATTATTATTATTATTAGATCTCTGAGTATTTAAGCAATGGGCAAATTCATTCCGCTCTCTGCTGGCGTTCCCTGAATATCGGCAGGTGTATCGATTTTACTTTCCTGTCCCTCTTATTTATTTATTTATTTATCACCTTTTCGCTATAACTTGCTTCTCTCTGCAGGCTGGTTTCCCTTTAGGAGCCCTCTGGGGTTGATAATCTGTTGTCTCTGTCCATAAAGGTTTTTAGCTGAAGGTTTAAAGAAAGAAAGGAAGAGAGAAGAAAGAGGGACAACGGTCTAAATGTTGCTTGGGAGACATAGAAAGGCTAAACATTGACATTACAGCGAAGGAAGATTGACACGGGTTATAATTCACTCTGAGAAACTTCTGGAGACTGAAGCAAGTCCAGTGGTCAGCTTATTGGTATGTCAGAAGATATGCTCAACTTTTTCAGGGTACCTACTCATAAGTCAAGTTCTAGGTTGACGGAAATAAAAGTCAGAGAGAGAGAGAGAGAGAGAGAGAGAGAGAGAGACGATGCCATTCATTTTACCGCAATGTTTTCATTTATCTCTCCGCTGAATGCGTAGATTGAAGAATTTTTTGGTAATACGTTCCCTGGCTATTGAGTAAAGTTAAACTAGCTGCCATTTTTTTAGGCTGATAATTTTAGGCAACCCTTAAGAAAAGAATGGGTTACAGTTATTCATTCTATGATTTGAAGATCACACAATCGTCAGAAATCTTTTAACGATGAAAGATCAAGTTTAGACAGCCATTGACTGACCTAGCTCTCGTCTGGCGATGGCAACCACTGACCTTGGCACTGACCCACGGAGCGAACATTCCGGCAATGAATATTCCCAGCTTAGCCGAACTGATGGCATTGGAGAAGCTGCTCGTGACCGTGACAATGCTTCCTAGATGCTTCACAAGCATCGCGAAGCCGATGGCTGACACTCCTATCACAGCAGCTGGAAGATGGAAAGGGAGAGGAGCTTTTGAAGCAGAAGAAAATTATGGGAGTTGTTAAATGGGAAGAATCTTGTGATAGCTTTTAAAGGGGAAAAACTTTGAGTTTTTAAAGGGGGGAGAAACTTGGTGTTTTTAAAGGGGGAGAACCTTGTAATAGCTTTTAAAGGGAAGGAACTTGGAGTTTTTAAAGGGGGAGAAACTTGTGATAGCTTTTAAAGGGTAAAAACTTTGAGTTTTTAAAGGGGGGAGAAACTTGGTGTTTTTAAAGGGAGAGAACCTTGTAATAGCTTTTAAAGGGGAAGAAACTTAGAGTTTTTAAAGGGGGAGAAACTTGAGGATTTTAAAGGTTGAGAAACTTATGGGCATTTTTAAAGGGGAACAAACTTATGAAAGTTTTTAAAGGGGAAAAAACTTGTGGGAGATTTTGAAGCGGAATAAAATTGTGGGAGTTTTTAAAGGGGAAGACACTTGGAGTTTTT
>NC_061101.1:12452328-12464081 GCF_015104395.2 Macrobrachium nipponense | reverse complement strand
GCGGAAGCCATGGGGTAATCCAAATATACATACTCATTTTTTACATGTATTTTTAATATTAGTGAGAAGTCCAGCCACCTTCCTTTTAGATCACCTCTTGCAATCTGTTAGGCTAGAAGATTCGTGGTTTCTGACGATCTGTGGTTGGTTGTGGAAGAACTTCCATTGTGTTCCCCAGTGGTCCTCTCCCTCTCAGGCTTCCACATTTTACCAAATTAGCCTAAATATTTTCATGAGGTTCATGTCTGTATCCTTACTTGGCCAGTCAAGCAATTGCAGATCCTCTGGACCTTGAAACAGATTCCTGGACTATTCTGGCCGTATGGATGGGGCAGCGGTCGTGAATGAAAATGACAGGAGCAGGTGGGGAGGAAAATAATTCCGCTGTTGAAGTGAAAGAAGTTAGAAATCCTGAAGAATTTCAATGTATTTTTCACAGTGAACCTCCACTCAATCCATGGTGATATCATCCATACAATGTAAGAAGATCCAGCCCCACACGCTTACTCTGAAATGCCCATTCCTGGTCACCTCGTAAATGTTTCTTCTGTAGTATCTGAAGGGAAAAAATCTAATTTTAACAATTTACGGTTTGCTTTTCGAATAGGGAAAATAATGCTATATCGTTTGGGAAAATAAAATGCTAAGTAAGAACCCTTGCAATAAGTTAAGAATGTTTATTCATCTGCAAGGATTAATACTTATAATAGTATTAAGTTTGATCTGCAACGGTCCGTTATGATATGATATTCTTTAATTCAGTAAACAGTCTGTACTCTATAGCTATTATAAGTTTGCCTACGTGATTATTCATACTTAATAATGCATTTGCTTAATGCCTGAAAGCTGGCCATAGTAGAACTAATGGTGGGTTTTCAATGAAGATTTTTTATTTTCACACTTCTCGTGGCAATATAATTTAATTAGCGGAAAATACGTGGTTATTGACAAAATTATTATCTTTTGATTATAATATTACCTTGCTTATAGTTATTATAATCTGACTGTTATTAATGATTATGAAACTCACCTTATATTACTCGGTCTTCACTTATGTATCCTGCCGTGACTTCTGCTAGTAAAAGACCTTTCGTCACTGCATACGACTCGAGACCAAAATTCCATATCCTCCCCCACAAACTGTTGAACAAAGGCAAGACTATCAGCACGATGCCGTTCGGCGAGAAATTCCTTCTTGGCAGGAATTCTATGAGGTATTCCTGCCTCATGCAGACGTCTTATTCGCACCGTCATAGCCGAAACATTTAATGCCAGACGTTCACAAATAGCAATATTATTGGTAAAAGGGTCTTCTGCTGCTCGTCGAATGTCGTCGTTATCCTAACGGGTGGTCATTCGTGGTGGAGGTCTTCGAACTGAATGCGAAATTAACATGCAGATACCTAGATAATCAAGATTAATTATAGCCTGTTTACTTATGGAGGGCTATTTGGTATTCTGGGAAGTAAAGAGAAAGAATCACTATTAGAGTTCAACAGGACCAAGGCAACTGTAATTTAGGTTTCATGATTTTACGGGTTTGTAAGGTTTATTGTTTAAAAAATTAATAAATAAATGAAATAATAAAAGCTATCCAAAGTCGGTCAATTTCCCAGTCTAAGCGTGCCTCCTTTTTCCATTTATTTACTGTTGTAGGGGAGACATCAAGACGCTGTGCAACAGCACGTATTGGAAGCCCACTTTCTCAGTAGAGCGACGACTCTGAGCCAGGAGAACCATATGTTGCTGTTCATTTGGAGACTATAACGAATACTACTAGCAGAGGACAGATAACCTATCAAAATTTATACAACCCATCAGTCTAGCCATGATTGGGTGACAAACTTGTTAGCGTGTAATAGGGGTGCTGTAGCAGTGATATCGTTATCACTGAACAAAGTGATATATTAAAATCACACGATCACTGGGACTGAGTGATTGATTGGCTGTTACTGGCATTGCAACATCTCAGGTCATTACTGTCATTGATAACGTTTTAAAATTCTGTATGTCTTCATAATGATAAATTGTTAATTGTACTGTTTGAAACACTAAAGGTGGTGGTATTCCTCTCTTAACGTGAATTCCATTGATCTGCTTTCGAGCTGTTTAGTGTATAAGGTTGGAGGAGGCAAACTTGTAAGAAGTATTAATCATCATAGATGAATAACCATTATCTTAATGCAGGGTTGTTACTTAGCATCACATTTCCCCAAACGATATATCATTATTTTCCAGTTACGGAAAGCAAAAACGCGTAAATTGTAAAAAATTCAGATTGTTTTCCTTCAGATACCACCGAGGAAACATTTACGAAGTTGCCAGGAGTGGCTTGTAACCGTAAACGTGTGGGCCTGGATTTCCTTACATGGTATATGTGATATCACCAAGAGTGAAGGGTTTCCCCAGTGAAAAATACGTTAAAATTCTTCAGAATTTCTTACTCCCTTCTTCTTCACCAGCGGAATTATCCCTTTCCGCCTAGTCCTGTCATTTCATTCATGACGGCTGCCCCATCCATACGGCCAGAATAGTCAGAATGGTTTCTAGTCGAGAGGATTTGAATTGGTTGACTGGCCAAATAAGGGTGCAGACATGAATCCCATAGATCCCGAGAAAGATAAAGTCGATTTATTAAATATTGAACATTCACAGGTGCCCGAGAGAAGCCGAAGTGCAGTGGAAAAATCACTGAATTTCTAATCAGTTTTCTCCCATGTATACATAAAAAAATTTTCAATTACAAGATGGGGAACAATATCAAATACAATACAATTTGAATATTTCAAAATTGTAATCACAGCTACAAATACATATATAAAAACGTATTACTCCAATTACATTTCGCACACCTATTTCCTTAAAAAAATGCAGATAGTTGCAAAGACTTTTTACTTGAGTTTGGTTTCCTTTTACAGTCAATTTCTGCAACAATTGTAAGTTGTAACTTATAATACCTTTAGTACAAATACAAAAACAAACATATCTAAGATATTTTAGACCTGTAGAAAATTATCGTTTAGCATCCTATGATTTGCCTAAGTAAATTTTGTAGTGTTTATTGTGGTGAAAATTATTATGCTGATTATAAGAAAATGATACTGAAATAGAAAACTCAAATATTGGAAAAAATGTTCACAAAACTTTTTTGCACAAAAAAAGGAAATAAATGGAATAAAAATTTTTTTTAGAATTGGTAGCTGGCTTGTTAAGATTCTCCCTTAATAATAAATAAATGTAATTGGAAGCGACTCAAAACTCTCTCCATTGCATCTGGTTAAGATGAGTTCTCGAAAAGTAAGAGGGCGCTCTAGGATAACAATCTCAAATAAGGTACTTTATTATTTGAACTTTTCAGTTACAATTACAATTACAATTACCATTAATTATAAATAAAAAACAATGCAATTACAGTTAACTTCAAAACGTGTAATTAAAAACATTTCAGATAAATGACAATTACTCCAAGCCTGAATAAAAGATAATGTTTATTTGTAATTGGTAAAGCTTCTTACTGTGGGTTTCACAGACAGTGCAGTCACGTTTTTGGTCAATAACACTGTAATGAAGACTGGTATCAGTACGAGATTTGCTAAAATATTTCTGTTATATTCAAGGCTTAACTCTAATGGATGTCCGGTAAAAGTGCTCAATTTTATTTGTAACACATAGAGCAACTATAACCAGTTTACCTATTCAAACCAATCTGTAGCCAATTGGTGGCTCTCTCTTGCTAAAGAGAAAAAAAAAAAAAAAGTTAAAAAGTTGCGTGACAAACGGATTTCTGCTACATCCCGACAGCTATGTTCCTAGGCGGCCATCTTCTTCTTCCTTCCTTTCGTAATGCAAGCATATGGCTGATGCCCTCGAGTCCCCAAATGAAGATTGCCAAGGAGGTAACCAAACACAAGTATAACAGTAGATTTACCATCAATCACAGTGTCTATCGTTCTACTATTCCACCATACATGCAGATATCTCTCACTCTAATAATTATAATTATTTACTCATAACCCAAGTCAATAGTCACTAAAAAAAAGAAAAAAAAATTTGATCTTAAGACAAAAATATTAATACTACTAACTACTGCTGCTGCTGCTGCTGCTGATAAGAATAATAGTAAAACAATGCTATATTACAGGTATTATTATTAATATTAATTAATATGTTCCCTTGTTTTCAACGTAGACCAAAAGTAATATATCCATTGCCTAAGGTAAGGTAGTACGTTACGGAAATTTGCACATTTTTTTCCGTACCTGAACTGTACCGTACCGTACTTTGGTAAAATTATCGTTGCGTAATTCCGTACCGTACACATAGGCTATAAATATCAACCGTACCATACCGTATGCCAGCCTTGCTGGCAGGTAACAACAGCGTGAATCGTTAAATACATACATTTTAAATTATTATTATTAGATTAGATAGATAGATAAAAATAAATCGTGCAAAATATACTTAAACTGAAGTAACATTCACAGAGAGAGAGAGAAGGGGGGGGGGGGAGTATACTGTTGTGTTCCCATCCATTTCTGGCTAATCGAGCCTTTTGCCTCTTCGTACAGGCCAAGTGTCTATTCTTTATGATTTGTGATTCATGATACTCTTTATAAATTACGGTACTGGTGTAGTACACTATAGCAAAATCTCGTACTTATACGAATCTTAGTTACAGAGAAATAGGTTAGAGAATTCTCGAACACGTTTTACCGAGCTCATTTTACGAAGCAGTTCTCAACGAGTATTCAGTTCTCAATGTAATTATTAACAGGAACAATAATTACGTGAGCATATTATATTTAACAGCAGTATCTTCATTTCATACCATGGTGATTATGATTCCTATTGGCTAATCCTACAATCAAGGAACGATATAATGATATAATCATGGTATTGTTTTACTCGACTCGAAACAGAGTCTGAATCCCAATAGAGGTGAGGTCGTCAGCAGGATTTTTAAATGGGTCAGACTTCATAACTACTCACAATGAATCGAAGGAACAACAAATCTGCGCTGCGAGGACGAATTGTCACTTCAGCGACAATAGCTTCTCGATACGAGCCATTGCACGTGATAGGTGTGTCCCCCCACCACGATACAGTAGAAGGTGGGAGGAGAGTGGGAACTTGAACGACTTGCGTAAGTTGTTTATGCTGAATGATTGGTGGATATGTTACATTGTTCATGGTTATTTAATCTTGCTTTATTTAATGTGAAAGTTTTCTTTCTTAAATGTATTTCGTCTCGCTCTTATAATTTTGGTTAGACTACAGATATCCACAGCCATTCCAACAGCACAGTAATATTTCAGGTGCACCTCCATAATTCCACACCGGTGGGTGGTTGGCCCTTGCCGACCTCAACCATGAACAAAGGAACAAAGTTAGATAGTCGATTGAGTTGTCTCGGTAAAATTAAGCCTATAAGAGCATTTTATTTGTGCCCCACCCTGTCACAGTCACTGTGCGTCTTTATGGTAGATATAGTTTATATATTAAATGTCATTTCAGTGATGGCTCAGGAATGATTTACAGTTTTAATAACTAACAACCAAATTGAGAATATTATGAAATATGTAATCACGTTCTATTTGAAACGGTGATTACATATTATGATCAATCCATCCAGTACAAATTCGAAGAATCTAGAATTGATTGCGATGTTATATAAATTATAAGTTAAACATTTAAGATAATATGGTCTCTTAGCTAGGCCAGGGGGTCCACGGAACACGCCATTATCAGGGCGGCTCGAGAGCAACCCTTAACCAACGCCGAGGCCATTCGTGAATACCTTGGATTAGAAGTGTCTTCGATGACAGTACGATGCAGACTTCACACTGCTAGGATTCATCACAGAATACCAGCGACGAAGGAGCTCTTGATGGAGCGACATAAGGCGGGAAGGCTTGATTTTTGCAGAACGTCATGCTGATAGGATTTGGACTTTTGAGGCCAGGTCATCTTTACTGACGAGAAGTGCTTCTCGTCCACATCGCATGGGAAGCTGCAGTGTTGGCGAACAAATAGAACTCGGTATGATAAGCAAAATCTTTACTTGCATCAAATATCAATTGCATACGTTCTTTATATTAATTATTAATCTTCAGATTTTGTTCCACGGAAGTGGACTGTCAAATATATAAAGGGAGTAAACATAAATAAGAGTGCTATTTCTGAGATAAATATTTAGGTAAGACAGTGGCAGCATTTGCTCTCTTTCCTCAAATATAATTAAATAGATAATTAGACAACAGAATTCTTTCAGTGTTGTTCACCACTGAGAATTTAAATTCTCCAAAGGCATATATATGATTTATATTATACACCCCCATTTTTTTTCTCTCATTCAGATATGAATCCCGTAACATCGTTGAGGTGGTTCGATCCGGCCATGTCACCTGCAACGTATGGGGCTGGGTGTGTCTGGATGGTATGGGTGATGTGTTCTGTATCGAGGGACGATTTACAGCAGCTAAGTATGTTGAGCTGCTGCAAACCTCCTTCTTGCCTTCGTTACGAGAAAGGAATTTTCCCTTCCCATCAGGGCCCATCCTGTTCATGCACGGCCGGAGTCCCCCCAATTCACACTGCTCGCGTTGTTTCAAGAGTGGTTTGCCAGACAGGATAACCTGCTTCTTCTTGAATGGCCGAGCAAAGGAGCAGATATGAACGTGATTGAACATGTGTGGGCCCAGATGGTGAACACATGGAAAATGTAACATGAGAGAACAACACAGCAAACCATGGCTCACATCAACTCTCAGTGGGAAATTTGTAGACAGAGACCGCAGCAAATTTCAACCTTGTTCATCGATGTCCGAACAGATGAGGGAAGTGACTGAGAGAGAGGGTGGATGGTCAAGGTATTAGATTGTATAATATAAATGTTATATTTTTTGTAACAGGACATAAAATGTCTCATTTTCTCACTAGTTATTTCATTATATGTTTTAATAAACATAATTCACAAGAAGTTTTTATTATAACCATGATATTCTTGATATAATCGAAGTATCTGCAAAAAAAACTGGCATAATGCCTCCATACAATATTGAGAGTATTGACAGTAAACTTTCCTACTTACTCTGGCCCCACATGTTTTTTATGTGTCTTCCTAATCACCGTTTCTTGTTAACAGCATTGAATTATAGAACTGAATGACTCGCCGAGCATTTGTTTTCATACAGTGAGTGGGTAACAGTATTGGCAAATTGCCTTACCTGTATACTTTGTTCACTGGTGTGGCCGATACAGATATGATACTTCGCTGCTTATTTTCGTTATTAGCTTCTTGGAGTCTATTAAAATAGTTTCCATTATTTGAAATGTAATGCTTTATATCCTACTGATATTTTTCAATGTAGTATCTTTGGTTAAAATCTAAGTTATATGAACAAGAGTAAAAAATGTGGCATATTTTTTGGATGTCGTTGTCGTTACTGAGTATAAGGGTCATATGCTCTGTCGGATATTTTAAAAGGAAACTGTCAGTTCAGTAGATGATGCCCTCTTATGTCAGCCACTATAAGGAAAGCCCAAATGACTTCACCTATCGCCTGAGGTCAACGAAATATATAGGTCTATAATATAATCAGTGCATACATAATTTTAGAAAAACAACAGTTAACCCTTAAAAGGTCCAACCTCGTCATATGACGTGTTGCAGAAGTCGTCCCACATATGTTGTTTACGTCATGTGACGTTCTTAAGATTTTAAATTTAAGCCCGCCTTCATAGCTTATTGTATCGATATGTTTCTGTACTACTTAGTGCCTTATTAGAGGCCTTGCTGGCCGTTTGCACTGCTTGTCTTCCATTTGTATGAACTGTGCGGGGGAGGGGGGCGGGGTTAAGGTGGCCTAGGAGGTTGTCAGAAATGTCAAACCAGCTAATCCTGTGTGGCAAAGGATTGGTGGTGATAATTTTTTTGCCACACCTTCGATTTTGATGAAAGTATATCAGAATAAAGTTTTTTTTATTCTGTTTTTAATGGAACTGACTGTAGAGATCCAATCGTGATTTTCGGCAATTCCAATATAACTTTAAAATGTTGATACATTTTAAGTATTGTGTAATGAATATGACCGATATATAGACAATGTGGTAAGATAACGTCTTGGCCGAAATGTTAAATGAAACCCTTAATAAACAAACTTATATTACAAGTGAGACAACATCTTCATTACAACGATATAACTGCTCAGATCTTTTTTTTTTTTTTTTTTACTCCGTGTGTGTGTGTGTCTTTCTCCCCACTATACCTAATAAGTCCGCCCACCAAACGAACTCCAGAGCTTATTGGTGGAACTCTTGCTAGCAGAGAAGGAGTTCTCCCGTCATCTCCCTCAGTAAACATTGATACCATGTAATTTTTCGAAGTCTCTCAAGACGGTGTACCAGGCAAACCTGTGCCAACTGTACATGTGTATATATACATATGTGTATATATATACTCATGCGTATATTTATATATATATATATATATATATATATATATATATATATATATATATATATACAAACATAAGCGATTACCACAGGAATAATAATAAGCAGAAATCCGTACCGAGCGCTTTCGTTTTTAATGAGACATTGTCGAGACACAAATGAATGCGATACAGTTCGAAGTAAGGCTACAAGGTAAACAAAAAGATCAAGAATACCAGATGGTTAACTGTCAAACAAGGGTAGAGTTCAAAGAGATAATGTAGGATACTTCGAGATTATCGACTGTGATATTTCCCACACACACACACACACACACACACACACACACACATATATATATATATATATATATATATATATATATATATTATATATATATATATTGCAATACACCCCCTGAACACCGAACTAGCCCTGGTCACTTACCAGCCCGAACCATCATTTATTACAAATTTACCAAATCTTTGGTTAAAATAAACGATCAGGTTGCAATCTCCTGGCAAAACACCCTCGTTACCTAGTTACCAGCCCACCGCTAGTAGCCCTGCCTCACGGGCGGTCACACCTGCCCTCTCACGTCAATCACTTATCGTTCGCGGTTGGGTAACAGATGTATCCACAGCGAATCCTTTTTGGTCTTGCCCGGCCTTCATTGCACCTTTGATTGATTGCTTTTGGTGGACGAATTACGCATCCCTTTGGATTACGGTTGGATTGCTCTTAATACCTTGTCATTAGACATTGATTCTGCAAAGGAAGAAACAAACACAGGACTACGACAACGACTACTGCATCCTCGGCCACGACATCACAGAAAACGACGAGCGGAAGTTCAACAACGTATTGTCTTTGCCAACAATGCAAGAAAAAGGATGAGTACCCTATGACACGATAGTCATTCCTTATGCGTAAATGTAGGCCTGTTCAATATAATGTAAAGACCAGATGTTTGGAATGTCAGGAGTGGTCTTTGGACCAGATGTAGGGTATCTCAAACATAGGAAAGGTCTCGTAAGAAGAAGTAAGTGTAGGTAGGAAGAGACTAACGTAGATCAAGATAAAGACTTACAGACAGTGCTCTTTAAGACACTTGAGAGTAGGCTGACATCGAGTATGACATCTCTGTTACCGATTTTATGTCAAGATTATATGAGGATAGATCGAGCAATAGGGATACTGAAATTACTAATCGTTCTTTTCCAGCTCCCCTGCCTGTTCCAGAATCAGCCCTAACCGGTGCTGGGGGTTATGGGGATCCGCAAGCCCACAGGGCAGGATCCGCCGTCCCCCCTGGCGGGGAGCAGGCAGTGTTGGCAGCAGATTCCCCTTCCCTCGATGTGTAAGTTCTCAGGATGATAAAAACTTAGGTCAGATATAGACGAGTAGGGATAATAGGCTACATAGTGTTTAGTTTAGGAAGAGAAGTGCAGGCTTCTTCGGGTCGGTTTTCTATTAAAAGTAGTAGCTAGTTTTAGAGGCACAGTGTCCTTAGAGCAGCTTTAGGTTTTTTCCTGCTTCGAGTTCCTTGCATCAGAAGCTTTTAGGCCATGGTTGGTCTTTCAGATATGCTCCTTCGTCTTTAAGGTTTCTTTCATCTACGTATACGATACGATAATTGTTGATATCAACTAATTCTCCGTTCAATGCATATTGACTTACGATATTCAGAATCGAGAGAAATCGAATAAAATTAACTACGGTTAGCTAGTGTTCACGATGATATCTCGTATGCATATTCAGTAGCCTAGCCTAACCTAAAGTATTCGCTGTACAACATATCGGTAGTTATTTTTTATATTGGCTAACGCTTGTAGGCTCAAGGCATTCTTGACTTTGGATAATTCAGTACAGGTGTAATTGAAAACGAACGAGAATCCGATCTGAGGATAATTAATATGAATGTAATCGAACAGAATGAAGATCGGATTCTGTCCGACTAAACCATTATAATTGTATTATGTGTATCATCATATTAGCGTAGTATAAACACTAACTCGGCAGTCATTCACGCTGAATCAGCGGATGACGAATACGGGTTTGCCGTCGCCGATCCATCTCATTCTCTCCTGATTGCCTAAAATGACTAACGTAACAACACTCACTTATGCCAAGTTTGTACAAACGTCTTGAAGGAGACGTGTTGGTTCAACTATGTTGACATTTTAAACATAGTCAATGATGTTTCTATCTTGGGGCATATAATCGGATGTCAGATATAAGGAATTTGTATGTATGACGTCTTCATACGTTTAACAGGACTATTGCCGTCAGTATTACATTGCGCTTATATCAATTACAGTTACAAATTATTACAGTCGTATTATCAAAATTACAATGACAACTGAAATTAATATTAGGCCTAATAAAGTTAATTTAATTACCTTTAAATATTATTTTATTACTTTTCAATTAAATTACAATTACACTAGCTTGTCGTCAAACAGCACTATTGTAAGGAGGTGTAGGTTTTAGACAGACAAGGATGCCGGCTAGTCTATTTTTTTTTTTTTTTTCTCCTTGGCTCCAGATTCAACCATATCACTTGGTTCTCGGCTAATGTTTTTCTCCTTAGTTAGCATATTAATGAATATCTGGATACTTAACTTATGGAACGAAGTCATTCTGTTCGTCTTACGATGTAATTTAAGACCAAAATTTGACTGATACGTCTCATTGGAAGCTAGTTTTTCCTCGGGGTTAGATGCGTAAACTTAGGATTCCGTTCGTTTTCACTCGTTTTCATAGGTTTACGAACCTTACAATTTATATCCGTTATTAATCCTTTGTCTGTGTGAAAACAACAGTAATGAGCTCTTTCATGCTATTAGTTTCTTTTTACCACGGCTGCGTTGGAATTCATACAAAAGCTCGGGACTTCTGGCCAGGTTGCTGATGCACGTAATTTTGCCTTATTAGCTTCAGTTTATAACATTGAATACAGTAATTACGCGGATGAATACATTAACGGATGTTGCTATCGGATTCGATTACTGTCATACGCTGATCAATACAATAAAGTGATGTTGTTATAGGAGTCGATCGCATTAGCAACAAGTTCTCGTTCGGTTTTGTTCATAGCTGTACGGAGTTTATACGAGTATATTATCGTAAGATAATACTTTTAACTTAGAGGTACAATTTGCGGAGGTGGAGATGTTAGACGATCGTAATTTCTCTCTCTCTCTCTCTCTCTCTTCCCTGATTTTGTATTCTCTTTATCCTAGACGATTGTGTTTCTCTCTCTCTCTCTCTCTCTCTCTCTCTTCCCTGATTTTATATTCTCTCTTTATCCTAGACGA
>NC_061101.1:12437328-12447328 GCF_015104395.2 Macrobrachium nipponense | reverse complement strand
GGGCGGCCGCCTTTGCCCCATATTTTGCAAAATTTCACTAGTATGTTTTAATTTTTTTTTTTTTAATATTGAAAATACGGACAAAGCCGTCCCGGGAAGGGTCGATACGTGACAAATGTTATAAATATGGGACAATCCCGTCAAATACGGGACGTCTGGTCACCCTGAGTCACACACACATCTGCAACATATTGCACACATATCACTGGCAAGTTGAAGACAAGTTAATGACTTGTTGGTTCTCACCAATGTTTCATATGGATAACTCAGCAATGGCCAAAGGTTCATTCTCCACTTCTGGTGGGTGACTCACTCCTACATGTTTGCGATAAGTCCGAGGCAAGTTGTCACTGTGTTTATGACGTTTCATTGGGTGACTGGTAATAAGTCAAAGGTAAAAAATCACAATTTGACTGGGAAAAGGTGACAGGAAAAAAGTCATTAATCTATGGTGGCCGGTAATCATCAGGTTAGGTTTAAGTTCAAGTTAGGTTACTTTTTGCCCGTGACTTTATATTACTAGCCACCATAAATTATCGTGACTTTTCTTCTTGTGACTTTTACTAGATTCGTTTCATTGTAATGTGGAGACACCCAAGAATATACTGTGTATTTACCCTTTTCTCACTCACTATCCAGTTTCTAATATAATCATTTTTTTCACGTTGATGATTCTCTCTCTCTCTCGTGGAGATTGTAGATATCGTTTTTTTTATAAAAATCACGCTTCAGGAATGTAACTGTTTGAGGAAACATGAAACAACAAAAAACAATTTTTCTTTTTAACTACGTATATCACCTCGTATATAAACTTAATATACCTCAAAGATTCTTCTTCGATCACAGAACCGAGGGTACTTGCAGCTGTTTCATTCACTTTGGCTGTTTCAGTTACTTAAAGAATCTCGTCACTTTCTTTCATCCACGATTCTCGATTAAATTCAGTATCTCTTCAAATGAGACTAGTGAGACAAATTTCTAAAGCACTTTCTCGTTCTTTGTCATCAGTTTTTCCTAGACCGAAGTCTTAGACACTATGATTAGGCGGACAGTCTTGATTATCATCGCATTTAGCACTACTACATTTCACTGGTCAGGGCCTCTTCTTTCCCTAACAATATTTTTCAGTCTGTACTGGAATTACTGTATGAATACAAGCTTTGATATGGTTAGTTGACGTCACTGCCCACGACCTTATATAATTGGCGGGCAGGGACGACTTCTCTCCTTAGGACTTAGGACGCATCCTACGTCGTGAAGGATGTTGCTACGCAGCGGAAGGAAGCCAGTCAAGGTTAAATACTTTGGCGTTTTATCTAAGTGTCTCCCTCGTACCATCTGCTTTCAAAATGGATATAAACGTTTAAAAAATCGAAAATCGTGACTGATAATGCCACTCTTGCTAAGTATTTTAACGAAAACTGCGTGCTCGAGTGTGATCGTTTGTCTGATTTCGATACATTTCAGTTACACGTCCCGTCTTCAATATTGACACTCGAGTATTCAACCATCCAATTCCGTTAAATAGCAACAGACATAGCGCCTCTGAATGGTTTCCTTGACCGAATCTCTTTCAAACAACGAAGAAACGAATAAAATTCGGGAAACGAAAAGAAAAAAAAGTGAATTATTTTATCATTCAACATGGAACCGAGCACAAAATCATTCAAAGAAATGTGATTTGAATGTTTCTTATTTCAAAGACAAACATAACAAGACAACTAGTACTGTAATGCGCCCTCAAGCGTTAAGAAATCGCAAACACGTTTCTGGTTATACACGTTATCTAATAACTTTCAACAGCATTTGTACACCGTCACTCGACTTGAAAATGTAAGCAACACCGATGTGAGATTGAGAAGTTAATATAGGGCCTGTATATGTTTGTGTTACTTCTAAACGCAAGTATATCAATCAAGCTTTCATAAAATACCTAAGAAACACACTCAATCATATAAGTTTATGGATGTCCGGGTGTTTGAGAGATTTCCATTTCACCCCTTTCTGGATGACAGGTGTTTGGGAGTTCGAAACTCTGCTGTATAAGCCGGTATCAGTGTGTGCCCGTCTTACGTCACTATACAGACCCGTCATCCAGAAAGGGGTTGGATGGCGCTCAGCTTTATGCCCGGAGACATCCATGAACTTATATTAAGGGACTATACGTACCAGTTGACCATGTCTGTGCACCACTGCCTCCCTACGTGAACTGCTGCCAGCCTGCACCAGGAGTGCTAGGCTAGGCAGCAGCCGAGTTGACTGCCGTTTTTTTTTAAGGGTACTATACGTTTCGTTCCAGATTTTATTCAATAGGTATCGAGCCTTCACAAAGAAAGAACCTTTTAACAGAACGTATAGTAGGAGGTCTCAAGCCCGTAAACAAGGTAGTGTGGAATTCTGTGATGCAGCTCACACCTTACTGACGTTCCGTACTGTTTACCCTTTGAGTATCGTACGTCTTTCTAGTCTTACAGTCCCAAAACGATCAAGAAATCTCTTACGTACTACTCAAGTCGAACTCGAGTGTAGCGACTGCCACTTTCCCTCCACAGAGAATTCATAAGAATGAAAAGTGCATTAAGACTTAAGTGATTCACCAACAAAAAAGTCTATTTGATCTAAGAGATATATTCATAAACAGTCATTCACCGCATTTCCCAATCAGAGCTACTAGATGCTTTGAGTCACTGGATAGAGCTATACATGTAACCTCCAGCAGTGAAGTTACTACCCCGTTGGACTGAGTATAAGTACAGATTTGCAAACAGTTGAAATATTTATCAACCAGTCACTCATTTGCCCCGGAAAACCATAGAGAAAAAAAAATGATAATGAGGCGAACAAATTAACATTAACCAATATATACAGATGGGTCTACATCACAACATGAGTAGGATATGCAGCTATGTCTCAGTACAAGACATATCAATTCTCTTTATACTTAGTAATGACTCGGTGTTCACAACAGAGCAGTGTGCAAACCGCTTAGCCCTCAGAATGACAAAGCAAGTATTCTTTCGACAATTTTTGTGAATTTTAGCGACTCGAGAAGCGCTTAAGAAGCCGTTGAAAATTACAAGCCCAAAAAATAACATTGTACAGTAGATTAATTTGAAAGTGTCGATAACAGTAAAAAAAAAAATGTACTGTGTGACTTTCTAAAAAAATAACCAACAGCGATTAGCAAACTTTTGGAAATTAATCGATGAGGGGAAATTTTGTCTGAATCTTCTGCGAATGAAGTCATTCGAATCTTAACATGAATGACGAACTGTAGTTTAATAGATAAAATATAAAAATTAAGTAAATGACGAAAATACCGAAGGCCATAGGGCGTTTCATGAATTTAAAAAAAACGATATTTAAAAGTATACCTAACATATTCGAATTCTATATATTCTATTCATTTCTGTGTATGTTTGGAAATGAGCAAATGTATTTAATATGCGCATGTATTCCAATTTAAAATCATATGCCATATACAGTTTATTTCTTTTACATTTCATTCATCAACACGCGAATGACACATGAGAGCTTTATTCAGCTCAGTGGTCTGGTTAAACTATTTTAATAATAATAATAATAATAATAATAATAATTGTTGAGACTCGGGAGCGACGAGACGTTATTAAAGCCAAAGCTTACAAGTACTGTATAGCGCCTCAGAGGCGTGGTCGATATGGTCTTGACTGCCACCTCGGCCCCGAGAGTTCGATTCTCGGGTATTCATTCCATTGAGGTGTGAAAGATGTGTATTTCTGGTGATAGAAGTTCACTCTCGACGTGGTTCGGTAGACACGTAAAGCCGTTTGGAACCCGTTGCTGAAACCACTTGTTCCATGCAACGTAAAAACACCATACAAACTAGCAAGTAACTATACGACACTGTATTATTGTCATAGTTTGTTTCCACGGCACTTAATAATATACGGTCTTTTCTATTCTTTTTATTATCTTCTTGTCATCATCATGTAGTTGTTATATCAGATTTCCCAAGGACATGTAAAGATTTCAGTTGTCTTAGGTTTATTCCTCTAAGGTGTCGACAGCACGCAGGGCAGTCATTATGAGAGTAGGACTGGAGAGACAATCTTCATGAGTTGGGTCTTGCTCCTCTGCCGAGTGCCCATGTGTCATCCCATCCAGACAATGGGTCACATACTTTGTGGGTGTGAACATGGCCAATCTGTACAGATTTGGACCTCTTGGAACGTAATCAGGCCGCTGCGCAGTGGATACAATGCTGGCGCGATAAGTAGCGAGATAGCGGCCGGATGTTTTCTTGAGAATTCCCCACTGTTCCTCACCGTGAAAATACTGTTTTTTTTTTTAATATATATACGCAGTGCCTCGAGAAACCATGGACTGCCTATGCGCTGTCGACACGCTCCGAAGAAATAAACCTAAGAAAACTGAACAAAACGATTAATAAAAATAGAGAAGACTGTATAAATTAAATGCAGAGGAGACAGCTATAATAAATATTCAATGCTACTGCTCTAAAGAAGGTCTCCTCCCTTATTAACATTATCATTATTAACATAAAATGTGCACGTGTGCACGTGTGTATTTAATTTGTGTGTATAAAATGTGCGCGTGAATTGTACTTAAAAAGTCATGTGAGTTGGTAAACGCATGTTATAAAATAAAAGATGCAAATATATATATATAGTATGTACATAATATATATATATAGTATATATATGTAAATATATATATTATTTATCTATATAAATTCTTTTTGTTAAAACAGGATACGTCCCAAGTATAAAAGGCCCATTAAAACACTGGTGGACTGACAACCACCCTTGATAAAGGTTGGAATCAGCCTACCGAAATATAGTCCTTAGCTTTAAACAGTCTTTTAATGGGCCTTTTATACTTGCTACTATATATATATATATATATATATATATATATATATATATATATACTATATATATATATATATATATATATATATATATATATATATATATATATATATATATATATATTATAGAGCGTTAGAAGAATTAACGTAACCTTAGGAGTCATATTACTTCAGTTAAAATTGTGCAAACCTTTAGTCTACACTGGCACCAGATGCTTAATTTACATATATATGAAATACTTCAAAACTTTTTTTTTTCAAACGGATTAAGTAGCTATCTAGCATGTATAAAACATTGTGAAGTAAGCTCAGTTCTTGTAGGCATCTCTCTCTCTCTCTCTCTCTCTCTCTCTCTCTCTCTCTCTTATCAAGATGATTTTCAGTGAAGTGAAAATAGTAAATCTTATCGAACTAAAACTGTTTTATTTATTTTACAAACCTCTTATCAATAGAATTTCATTGACTTCCCGAGAGCAAGGGCCAGTGCTGGTATGAGGCCAGCAGGCTCTAGAGTCCTAGACCAATAAAACAGTAAGTCGACTCAAACGTCAACTACCCTTTTATTAGCGACAGAATAAGGAAATCAATAGACTAAGCGATGTAAGTTTTGTCGAGAGAGAGGGAGAGAGAGAGTATCAGAAATCAATTTCTTGTTTGCGCTGAAATATTTATCTCGTGGTTCAAGTTTCTGCAAAGTGCCACGAGGGTTGAAACTCTACTTCATTTGTCGAAATACCTGTGTGTGTGTGTGTGTATGGTGTTTCCTCCAGTTTGGTACGTTTCCACGCTCTTACCCCCTCCACCCTCTCTCTCTCTCTCTCTCTCTCTCTCATGTTACTTCCAGTTTAGTACGTTTCCACGTTCTTGCCCCTTCCGTCTCTCTCTCTCTCTCTCTCTCTCTCTCTCTCTCTCTGTGTGTGTGTGTGTGTGTGTGTGTGTGCACCTCGTAACTTGGTGGTAGAGCTTATATCTTACTTTAAGTTGCCGTTGACTCAATGGAAAAGCCTTTTGTTCACTATTTCAAATACGATTTCATCAATCATACTTCCTTGCGTTGGCTTTGAATATTTATTGTGATTTTGATTTTCAAAACAGTGTAAACCAGAAATTAAAAAATGAGGGAAATTTATCGGGTTTTAAGAGGAAATAAGAACTAAGCCAAAGCAGCACTAACACAATAAAACCTCACTGAATGTTATTCTACATATGACGCCATTTGGTGCCAGAGAAGGATGGAGATCGATTGATGAAACCCGTTCTTGGTATCTTGCCATGCTTTAGGATGAAAATGAAGCACCAAACAGATATAGCCTTATACAATTCACCTCATACTAATTGGTTTACGATAGTTTTACCGAAGTGGCTTGCTATTGCAACACTTGTCGTATAATCTAATTCCTTCTCACTGGAGGGTAGTGCCGTCAGTGCACTTCATACTTTCATTCCTATTACTGCACCTCTGTTCGTATTTTCTCTCTCTGTCTGCTTACTCTCCACCCTCTCCCAACAAATGATTCATAGTGCAACTGCTTTGAGGTTTTCCTCCTGTTACACCTTTCAATCTTTTGTCACTCTCAATTTCAATTCCAGTGCTGAATGACCTCGTAGGTCCCAGCGCCTTGGCTTAGGCCTAAATTCTGTTCTTAGTTTTTGTTTGTTTGCATGGTGTTTTTACGTTTGCATGGAACCAGTGGTTATTCAGCAACGGGACCAACGGCTTTACGTGACTTCCGAACCACGTCGAGGGTGAACTTCTATCACCAGAAATACACATCTCTCACTCCTCAATGGAATGGCCGAGAATCAAAACCCGCGACCACCGGGGTGGGACGCAAACACCATACCAACCACGCCACCGAGGCGCTTTGTTCTTGCTCTTGTCTTGAGAAAACAATTTTATTCTAACGGACACAGGTGATAGTGTCTTGTGATCTTCTATATTTTGTTGTAGCAATTGTCGAACTTCTCAGTTCCAGGGAGGACCTTAACCTCACAAGCCGGAATGTGGAACAGCCTCCCTGAGGATGTCGTTCGTGCGACTGGAACTTCAGAAGTTTAAGCAAGGATGCTATGCATACCTACGCTAATACAATTCTTGTAATTTGATAAGTTACTTTATACCTTTATATTTATTCTAATTAATTTGTCATTTTTTTAATAAGTGATCTGCGCTTTCTGTATTTCCCATTACCTTCTGTTACTTCTTTCTAACGAACACCATATTCTTTGGAAACTTTGAATTTCAAGTCAATGGCTCCTGTGGGGTTGTTCCACGGAAATAGAGTTCGTCCTCTGAATAATAATAATAATAATAACATCGTCTCTCAGCTAGTGGGTCTATATCTACACCACGTTCAGTGCTACAGTTCAGAATTGGTCTTGCAAACTGACCACTTCTTCATGTATTTTTTTGTAACGTTTAAAAACGAGATGAATAGCTTCACTTTGATTCCCAAGCGTCATAAGCAAAAGGGATGTAGTACTTACATCCCTTTTGCAGATGCTAAAAGTGCCATGCCCTTACTTGGAGGGGGGTGGGGGGTGTGGGAAGGCGTCGAGCTCAGGAATCCTATAGTGATTACCTGTCCCTCTAATTGGTGCTACACTCGCTTTCCTTTAATAGTGTTGACCTATTTTCTGTCAGAATTGGTTCTGCTTACGTTTGAAGAGTAATTGATGAATCAGAGGCAATAAAGAGGTTCTAAGGGCAGCTCCATAGTAATGATATTTTAGTTACCCTCAAACATATCATCTACATTTTCCAATATCAAGAATTTGCAGCACCGTTATCAGGCCAGTCGTACTATATTGTTGCAAAGACCTGGACGCTGAGTAAACGAGTACGTAGAGCAGAGCTACTGCTTTTCGAAAACATCATCTTACCGTAGTATAACAGGTCCCATTGACGACATAAATGAAGATGAAGGTGGTTTTGGAGAAGAAGACACAACGAAGGAAAAAGAGATTTAACCAGAAAGCCGCTCATAACTGGGTACATAAGATCACAGAGGATGCGTTGGGCAGGACGTGTGGCCAGAGTGGAAGTGGATGAGAATGAAAGATAATTATGTATGAAGAAATCTAAGAGAATCGGGAGTGGGGGACCTTGAGAATAACAGCTGCAGAGATGGTAGTACACTTAACAGGGTGACATGGAGAGAAGTCTGGTGCAAGCGGATATGGGTCACAAAGAGGCCCGAGAGCCAAAGGAGTGAGTGGGTGATCTATAATTAATATATTCACTGACTGAGTTACAACTTCATCCTCTTGCTTGCTGTATGCGCATGTCCGTTTACAAAGGTCCGTGGCTTTGTTGAATGGTTACATCAGAGAGAAAAGCTTTCCAGACGCAACAGTTCCATTCCTGCATCAGTTGAAGAACGCTACAGAGGAGTACTTGAAGTAGTTGAGGGTCCACTGTCGACCTTCTTGTCAGTGAAGTCGAAATGATCGCTTTGGACGCTTTTACTGAAGAAACCCCAGAGGCGTTTGTACAGTTTCAAAGACCTGGGATCAATCAGCTGAGCGTCGACGGCGGTGGGTTCCAAAGGACCTAGAATTAATAGCAAATATGATTCTGGTTATGAAGGCAAAAGTACGAAGAGCTAAATAAAGTAAAAGGAATTGTAAGGACACGGTTTAAATTAAGCTGGCTTATGTCAGGTCATTACCAACAGGGAGAATATACATTTGTAAAATCGAATTGGAAAAAACAATTCAAAAGACATCTTCTGGCATCAGGATAAAGTTATTGAATTTTATTCTTTCACCTTTGATTTTATGTCTCACGAATTATTAATTTTATATGCATATTTCTCAACAGATCGTTGTCATATTCCTATTTCGTTCACATATTGTCACATTTGGAAACTTGCTACGAAAACAATTGGCTTTTTTTTTGTCTTCTTCCGTAATTATGAGTATGTGCTCAGTTGAAAATAAAATAATAATAATAATAATAATAATAATATAATAATAATAATAATAATAATGATAAATGAAAAAGAACTGGCTCTCCCAACAGAAAGAGAAGAACTGGAAAGGGAAATGTCACACGACAACGAATTACACGAAGACGAACTGAGAGACGATGCCACAGAAGCGACAGGGAGGATGAGGTATCAAACAACGACACACGAAGAAACACCGACGAAGTAACAGAGAGGACGGAATGGGTAGAAAAGATTAGACAATGGATGGAGCCAGATACAGAGAGAACAAAGATCCCCTCCATGAAAGCCTACAACACCAAGAAATTAAGGGAGAAAACAAGTGAGGTCAATGAAATAATGGGCCTAATAAACACCACCAGTATCACAGAAACAAATAACTTGACATATGCAGGAGCAAGATTAGTAGCAGAACTGATGGGGGATTCTCGAACACCAACCAAACCAATCGTCAAACAACCAACCCAAACAGAAACCAAAAAACAGCAACCACCTCCTTGGAAAAGGCGCCATGGAAAAGCAAATCATGGTGATGAGATCTGACTTGAGTAAACTGAAAGAGATGGCAGGAAAAAAAGGCTAAGAAGCAAGAAAAAACAAGGGAGGAACTCCAACGAGAACATACAAAGTACAAGAGAGGGGACTAAACAACACAATAGAAGATGTAAAACAGAGGCTTAAGGCCAAAGCACACAAGATCCAACGGTACATGAACAGGAATAAGGATACCAAACAGAACAAACTATCGGAACCAACCAGAAAAGACTATACAGCCAAACTAAGAGGGGGAAGACAACCACCCAGAAATTCCTGAAGCCGAATCAAGTAAGAGACTCTGGGAAAACATATGGAGCAATCCGGTATCACACAACAAACATGCAACATGGCTCCAGGAAGTCAAGGAAGAAGAAACAGGGAGAAAAATAAAACAAAGATTCACAGACATCACGACAGACACAGTCAGACACCAACTAAAGAAAATGCCAAACTGGAAAGCCCCAGGTCCCGATGAAGTCCATGGATACTGGCTCAAAAACTTCAAGGCCCTACACCCACGAATAGCAGAACAACTCCAGCATTGTATCTCAAATCACCAAGCACCCAAATGGATGACCACAGGAAGAACATCCTTAGTACAAAAAGACAAGAGTAAGGGAAATATAGCCAGTAACTACAG
>NC_061101.1:12427328-12432328 GCF_015104395.2 Macrobrachium nipponense | reverse complement strand
AAAGGGGAAAAAACTTGTGGGAGATTTTGAAGCGGAATAAAATTGTGGGAGTTTTTAAAGGGGAAGACACTTGGGAGTTTTTAAAGGGGAGAAACTTGGAGTTTTTAAAAGGGGAGAAACTTGGAGTTTTTAAAGGGGGAGAGAAACACTTGAAGTTTTTAAAGGGAGAGATACTTTGAGTTTTCAAAGGGTGAGGAACTTTTGGGAGTCTTAAAGAGGAAGGAAATTTGTGGGAGTTTTTAAAGGGAAATAAACTTGTGGGAGGTTTTAAAAGGGGAGAAATTTGCGGGAGTTTGCTGTATGACATTCTCTGTCTTCTTCGGTACTTCCAGAACCACTTGACCTGCCTCTTACAAAGAGCATCTGTCATTTAAGTGAAGGAAAGAGAAGGGAAGTTTACAGAGCCTGGTATTCTCTACCCAATGCTGTATTTACAGAAACATATACCCAGTCGTTTTTCGAGAGGTAAGTGCAGTTTGTTGATCTAGTATTTTCTAGCCTCTCCCGAGTTTCCAGAACAACTTAGCCTGCATCTTTCCTACCGGCGACTGTCTTTGGGGCGGACAAGAAGTGAGCTTTACTCTGACATGGATCATTAACCAATAATTACAAGTTACTAATTTGTAAGAATTACATATAAAATAATCATTTAAAGTAATCGTTCTGAACGTAATTATTCCAGAGGCACTTTCAAAATAACAGGGTTGATTAGATTTCCTAGGGCGCAGATAGATCAGCATGTCCAAATATTACTTACAGATGATCTTCAGCATCCTGGTGGCCGCCTCGTCCGAATACCCCTTGAAGAAGCTCATGCCACTCAACACATCCTGCCAGATCATAGATGCTGTGGAATTCGCGTAACTTGACACGGAACTGTCGGGGATCAGAAGCTTTCATTACCCATCTTTTTCAATTATTATCTTTCATCATATTGAATAGATTTCAAAATGAAATGTTGCTGGATGTCTGAGCGAGACAGATGTTCACTGAAAAAAAGCATTTCTTTTGGGAGTTGGGTGGATATTATTTGCGTTCTACGTATACTTCTTCTCCAATATAACTGACACTGGATATGGTATACTGGTTGAAATATAAGTTGCAGGTGTTACAGATTGAATAATGGGAAAATTTGATAGTCAGGTAGAAATGGATTTTTGTCATTAACCATAAAACGTTTGTAATTTACAGAATAATTGACAGATTCAGTGCAGCTAATCCATATGCGTACAGTATAAGGTTACAGAATTTGGCATGTGTTCCTTATTAACAATCCTATATATAATATAAATATAATAATATGTAAATACTTATAAGTAAACTGTTATATACAGTAATTTTGTGGGTTTCTTTTTCAAAATCCATGAAATTTTAAGAAGTCTACAAAATGACGTTACTCTTAGTTTTGAGAAATTGTAACTTCCAGTAAAACTCAAAATGGCACATATCAGGGGATTCTAGAGTAGCCAGAGGCCAATTTCTCTTAAAAACAGATTCTGTTCTTCTGTTGACATATTCCTCAACTTCCACCGATTTTATCTCATCTTTGAAGAAATTCTCTGTAAATGACTTCTCAGGATGAATAGTAATAAAATTGCCAACATTTTTAGCCGACAGAGTTAATCTAAAAAAATTGTCAAAAAGCTAACAATAGACAATAGGCTTACCAAGTTCTGGTACCATAATTGATGGGTAAGAAAGAGTTTAGGCAACTACCTAACAAAACTGTAAAGCTTACATGTCGATGAATTGCTGATATTCCACACTTAAGTATGTGTGCGTGTGTGTGTGTAAATATATAAGAATATCTATCTATCTATCTATCTATCTATCTATCTATCTATATATATATATATATATATATATATATATATATATATTATATATATATATATATATATATATAATCTATATATATATATATATATATATATTATATATATATATATATATATATATATATATATTATATATATATATATAATATATATATATATATATATAATATATATATATATATATATATATATATATATATATATATATATATAATCTGATAAGTGTTCAGATCCCATTCCTTAATCATTCAATCGTGAATCTCCTTTAAAGCCTTTGAGTTCATGAGATTTATATCCCTTTTTTAATAATAATAATAATAATAATAATAATAATAATAATAATAATAATAATAATCCCACTGCAAGAGCACATCTACCAATCACATTAAGAGACAGCTTACAATCATTGTAATTTTCTATTTCATTTTATTACTTTTATTTATTTCAATATTATTGACAGTTACAAGAAACCCTCTCACCTGAGCATGCCACTGTAGACGGCGGCAGCGAAGAGTCCGGCCATGCCGGGAAATCGAGAGACCTTCCTCACGACCAAGTAGGGGAGAATCTGGTCCGGCTCGTCTATCCTGCCGGAGGTGAGAGGGTCGCAGCCGCTGTAGGTCGCGTAGGCCACGATGCCCGAGAAGAAGAAGGTCAGCCACAGGGCGCTCAGCCCCCACGAAGTAGTAGGAACACAGTCTGTGGGGAGGAGTCGTTTGGCTATGAAGTAAGTGGTTCTGTCAAGAGCGTGCGACTAGGACCCGAAAAAGTGTTGCAGGCGTTGTTTACGTGATGAATTAAAATAATAATAAGTATTAACCTTGATATATCTGTTCAATACTAATTCATTTTATTAAGAAACACACATATGTGCATTACATGCATACACACACGCGCACACACGTATATATATATATATATATATATATATATATATATATATATATATATATATATATATATATTATATATATATATATATATAAGTCTATCACATTACCGTGATTCATATACATATATCGAACTACAAATGTCCTTTAAATATATTAATTCCGAGGGTAGAGCGAATTAGATATTAAAGGACATTTGTAGTTCGATATATATATATATATATATATATATATATATATATATATATATATATATATATATGTGTGTGTGTGTGTGTGTGTGCATGTGCGCGCGTGTGTGTGTATGTGCGTGTGAATAACTGATTCACGAATATATGGATATATGGAGTGATGAGTGATATAACAAATGCTAAGAAAGAAGAATGAAACAAAGTGGTTGCTAGGCCTTTCGACACACGGTCCTTGCCTAGCAGACTTTGTTTGGCAAAGAACATTGTGTCGAAAGGTCTACCAACCACTCTTGTTGAGTCACTTTCTCCTTCGTGGCATTTGTTTGTTCACCTATTTACTGAGAGAGAGAGAGAGAGAGAGAGAGAGAGAGAGAGAGAGAGAAAGGCGTGCTTACCTTTTGGCTGCCACAAGAGATGGCACAGACGCAAAGCGCATGTACCCCATCTGGCTCACTCCTAACCATGATATCATGTTGTGCAGACCTTGAAACTGAACGGACCAGAACGTGTATCGTACGTAAAGACTTGGGTCGAAGCTGAAATGATTGCGATCCGTAAATATTTCTAAGGGGATCTTTCGGCTTACTTTTCTATTAAATACGTCGGCGCATTGTTTTTTTTACTTCTTTTATAAATGCATCGTAACCATTAAGCTCAGGCAGTAAATGCTATTTTGTTTCCTTTTGTGTCTTTTAAGTCAAAAAGATTTTTTTTATTTTCGGTAACTCGTACCAATAAGCAGGAATTGTACTACGCTGTCGAAATTCTCTGTCCCATTGGCCCTGAGGATGTGCATTTGGAACGTCAAAATTGCAAGCGAAGTATATTATTTTAATAATATACTTTTTTTAAAATTTATTTATTCCTTCATTGGCTATTTGATTTTTTTTCTTTTCTGAGAAATGATCTTTTCTTCTGGGTTTCCTAATATCCTCCGTTACTTCTTTCAAAATGATTACATATTCTCTGGAAACTAATTCCAAATCAGTGGCCCTTTTTGGTTTTTGGCTTATCCAAAATTAATATGGTTCATCTTGTAAATAATAATAATAATAATAATAATAATAATAATAATAATAATAATAATAATAATAATCTATCTTAAGGGATGTTTCGTTTTTAATGTGTAATATTTTTTCATGAAGATTTTCGCTCCTTTTAATTTAAATAAATTCTATTATGGTCTAAATCTTATTTTTCTGGGGCTCTACAAAGCCATTTTTTTATTGCCCCGCTTACTAGATTTTTTTTTCAATAAGTAAAGCGATACATGAAAATTGTATCTCTATAAATAAATTACATTTTGTTGAGGGAGGGCTCACATTTTCCATAACGTCTTTCCTCGAAAATGATAACCATCCAAAAATGAACATGAAATAGTATATGATTATTCATTTACCCATACTCATATTTCAGAGCTAGCTGTTGATGTATCTCATTACTTGGAATTTTAAATTTACTTTTTGAAAGACGATCGAAGATCATTGCAATACGCTCTAAGTTATAAATCATATGTTATTCATTAAATATTGTTCAACCTATAAGTTATACGTCATATGTCATTAGTTATCTTATGTCTGATTCCTTATTAGCTGTATACTAAACTTTTTGAGTTTTGAGCCAAGGGGGACAAATTCATGGCCCGCCGGCCCAAGTAGATTTTGCATGACGTCTTTTGGTCTGCATTTGAAAGCATCCCTTTCACAACGAATGAGATGCTCTTTTGTTTCAAAGCTCGAAAGAAATTGCACAATAAACTGTAGCCCCTGATTCATTTCGAAAACATATATTTTTTTATCAGCCAGCAGGTTCTACTCTGTAAGTGTAATAACCACAGTGCCTTCTTAACTTATCGAATTCTTCACACTCCTTAGATACGCTTGGCACTTAGTAAATTCAAATGCCAGATACGGAGTAATTCTGAAGTCCGTATCAGAACGAATCACGTTACCGACCTGACCTCCTTATCAGGTCGGCAACGACACCCAGCCCTGATATTCTGGACGCGGGTTCGAATGCTGCTACGAACATCAAAATCACTTCATTTTCTTGCATTTGGATGCAAGGCGTTTGTAGTGACA
>NC_061101.1:12409828-12422328 GCF_015104395.2 Macrobrachium nipponense | reverse complement strand
CGGGATGGCGTTATCAATTTCTCTTCATCTTGGCTTAATTAGTCCTATTGTGAAGTTTTCGTGGAATGTAAAGTTAACACGCCACTAGACTGCAGTCAGCGTTTGATTTTTCCATCGATGCTGTCACTCGTTAGTCAAGCTACAATACAGCCCGGGCGGTTCTACAAGGTAACACTGGAACTTTTTACTGTATTGTTGCTGATATTGTATTTCTGGGCTCAGCTCGTGTCGCTGCGCGAAATATCCTTTAATCTATTATTTCTAGGGTAAATGTACTAACACATACCAGAGAATAAATAAATAAAGAAAAAGGTCAGTACAACTGACTCGCTCACCCTCCAAGAGGGTGTCGGTATGAACACTATGGCGAGTGAGACCACTACCACGAGCCGAATGCCAATAGAAATCTCCCACTACAAAATCCCCACAAGAGGAGAGCCGACCCACAGACGTGGGCAGCAACTACTACTACTCCATCCCATGCTGCCGACTGCTGCACCTCTGGTGGCCATCCTTTTCAGTTAGCGCACACGGTACACGTGCCCTTTTTTACTCTGTGTTTTTTGTGCCCTTTTCTTTGGATTTATTTATCATGGAGCGTGCAGCCATCGCAGCAGCTAAGTTAAGTACTCAGTGTTTATTGCTAATTGGTTTTTTCCGGCCCTGAGCCCGTATTTGCCGTTTTTTAGGTATAAATACGAACTCTAGGTCGGAAGCATGGCAGCATGGTTCTGCCTCGTGGTGGGTTCGTTCTTGGTCTCCCATACCCAGAACATCCCCTTACTTTAGTACGCTCTATTTTAATCATCCGATTTGTTTTAGGGTACAGTCTACACGGTTTTGTCATGCATGCATGTCTTTTACCTTATGTAGGCTCCTTCTATCCAGACCCTAGCCACGGCTCTTAGTATCGGCCCCCGGCTAGCTTTGAGTGGTAGACTTTCCTTCGGGTTAGTCGTACACTCCTGGATTTTTCTCCTGCTATTTTGTTTTCTTTCTTTCATGATTTATTCATTTTTAATATTATTATATTATATTATTATATTATAGTTTAGGTTTAGTTGTAGGCGTCTGGCTTCATTTAGCCCAGGTTATGGCCCATAGGGCCTATATGCTACCGCTCTTCAGTTCGGTTGCTTCCCGATAGCATCTCTCTGATCAGCCGGTTGTGTTTTCTAGGCCTTATTATTGCATTGTTTTGTAGTTACCGCCCCGTGGTCACTACGTGATCACGGGGCAGCCAGACGCCTGTCCAGTCATCTTCCCCCCTCCCGCTCTTCCATAGAGTCGGGGGGTGGGTTGGTCTACCCATGCCCGCTCCGCATACCCGAGCCTGCCTCCCCTCTCTCCCCCCCAGGCGGAGGGAGTAGAGGGACGGGACAGACCCAGACTGGACTCGACCTCTCCAGCTTCTCGGTAGTTCGGGCCGGATGGTAAGGTGGGGGGACTGGCCTTTCCCCCCTCCGTCGCTACTCCGTCGCTCCGTTGCTAGCCCGAGTCTGTATGTCCTCTCGCCCTTTCCCACCTTACTGGGGCTCCTTTGCTACCGGAGCCCTGGCATCCAGCGGAAAGGTGCTAGTCCACCCAGCAGGGTGGACCGGGACATACAGTTGGTCTCTACTAACCACTCCGCCTCGCTGAGTCAACACTCCGCCACGCACTGGACTTAGTCCGGTACGTTCGAATTTTATAGGTTTAAGATCTGTTATGTTAAACTAGTAAGTTTATCTTAAGCTACCTTAAACCTTCCCCCCTCCCTTACCTGTCTCACCGGATCTCTCCGGGGTTATAGCCTATTCAGGCGTTAAGGGAGGGGTTATGCCCAAATTTTTTCCGAGCTCCGGCATGCAACGGAGTTCTTCTGTCCTTTAGCCTGTAAGTGATAGCCTTTAAGATACTCATGTGTCTTTTCACTTACAGACCACCAACTGTGAGCATCCGGGATGCGCCGCCACACTTCAAGACCCATGTGGACATGAAGTTTGCCGGTCCATGCTCCATGCGCGACTCCGCACGGGGACATCCAGGTCTGGTATCAAGAGACATGCACACATCTGTTATGATCTGGTGAGCCAGCTCTTAGACGGGGTAAGTATTCCAACTCCGTTAACTGGTCCTCATTTTGTTATAGTTCTTAAGTTTTCTACATTCAATCTTCCAAACTTAAGATAAAATTCATGGGGTTTTGCAGCCCCTATAATTTTAAGTTAAGCTTTTAATTTAGTTTTAGTTTTAAGTTTAATCTTAAAATCTAATCATACCCTCTCTTCCAGGCTCCGGCTGTGAGGGATACGCACTGGCAACCCTGCGGCCTGGGTCGGCGGTTTTGGGAAGAACGCCGCCAAGGGTATGACCTACATTCTTGAAAAGAAATTGGCGGTACTGATCTTCCCGGAGGCAAGGCAACAGGCTACGTCGACCCATCAGAGGCGGCCCCGACTATCGCTTTCATTCAGCAACAGCTGGCTGCCTCGTTGACGGATCAAGGCCAGGACATCTCCTCGGAAGTCGCGACGTTGGACATTAATATTGAAGACCTATGGTGTAGGTTGTAGACGACCTGTTGGTCGAGGTAGGTACGTTGGACGCCCAAGGGATGCCCTTGGGTGCCACTGGATCTTCTACCCTGCAACCTCTCCATCCTTCCAAGGCTTTACAGGTGCAGAATTATGTACTTCTCCTGACGCTTCTGTTAGACCCAAGGTCAAAGGTCAAGCAGTAAAAACCTTGACGAAGACGTCGTCGTCGTCTAAAAAGACGGCGTCGGCGTCATCTTCTCGTAAGTCTCCGGCTAGAAATCCCGGAGCAGAGAGATCTAAAGCTTCTGGGTCCGGCTCTAAGTCCTCTAGGAGTAGATCCTCCAGGGAGAGATCACACACTCCAGCGGAGTCGACAGTTCCATTACCTTTGGTTCCGGTGCAGAGCCACCCTTCCACCTCCGCAGCAGCTCCGGCTTTGGATTCCAACGCTGGTCTGTTGCAACAAGTGGGCGATCTGGTTGGTTCTCTGAAATCCAGCATGGAACAAATGATCTCCCGGTTGTCTGATAGGATCACCTCTCAGGACAACATTATAGCCGGACTGAGCCAAGCTCCACTAGCCTCTCCCCCACCTTTCAGCACAGGGGGAGCCCAATTACCCCCGTATGACTCTCTACCTCCGTTCTCAATGAACAATCCTTGGAGAGTAGCGTCATACGCCCCCTTCCAAGACGGGCTTATCTCTATCCCGGAATGTGGAACTCGGAGGATTGAAGACTTCGAGTTCTACCCGGAAGACCTTCAGCCTCCGTTCATCGGCTACGCCAGGCTTACCGCCTCGGCCATGACTCGGGACGATAAGGTACCGAAAGAGACAGTCCTCTATTCACGAGACCAGGCTCAGAGAGAATGGCTCAGGTGTCTAGAGGACATGGATTGTTCCAATACAAAGATTCAACCATTTAAGCGTCCTTTTACGGTTTTTACAATGGAAGGGAGTACCCCGCTCCCTTTCTTGACAAAGATCGCTACAACCACCATTCCAGCAGCCCAGAAGGGGGATTCGATGCCTCAGCTGAAAGAAGCAGACCCTACGTCTCCTTTACTTCCCTCAGCCGGTGAGTTGTGGGAAGATTTGCCCAACACCTTTTCAGCAGGCAAACTAAAACCAGACTGTGCTATGGAGCAGTTGGTGAGAAGCTACCTAGGCTTCCAGATAGCCTTATTCAGGGCGGAATTCGATGCCAAATCGAGGTTAGCCAGGTCTATTAATACCATGGCCATGACCGAGTGGCTACCATTGCCTATGGTTCTGAGCCACTCTTTAAGCTTCTTACCAAGTCTCTGACTCAAACGGTGCAGTCGGATATGTTTGAGTTCGCCACGGCTAGGACGAACTGTAGGAAACATGTCCTCCAAGAAGCAACAATTCGGCACGAGCCGAATAAGTTGCTTACATCAAGCATCTGGGGAGTAGACCTCTTCCCAGAGGCGATGGTGAAGGAGGTCCAGGCAGAGGCTACGAGATTAACCAAAGCCTTAAAGATCGTTGGGGTCTTACGGCCAAGAGACGCCAAGATCAAGTGGTCAGGGGTAAGGCTCAAAGGAAACCCAGACGTTTCCAGCCCTACCAGAAGAAACAGCCACGCTTACTCAGCAGGTTCCAGCTGTCCCGTTGGTGCAAGCAGCCCAACCTTCTACCTCCAAGGCTCAGTCGCAGCCAATCTATGTTATCTCCCCCCAGCCTCAACCCTCCACCTCTTACGCTCTCTCTCCAGCCTACAATCAAGTCTTCGAGGGTCAGGCTTCCCAGAAGTATGACCGCTCGGGTAAGGGAGGCAGAGGTAAGCGATCCTTTCGTGGGAGAGGATCGGGAGGGCCCCTTTAATAGAGGAAAGCATTTCAGGGAGGCCGAGGAGGCTACCAAAACCAATGAGGATTTTCAGGTAGGAGGGAGGCTGTTTCACTTCCGCCACCGGTGGAACTTCAGCAAGTGGGCGCAGAGCATTGTGTCAAAAGGCCTGGGTTGGAGCTGGATAGCGAACCCACCCCCATCCAGACCTTTCCGCCAACTTCCATCCAAAGAATTGACGGAGTATGCGGAGGACCTCCTTCAGAAAGGAGCTATAGCGAGAGTCAACAGGTTAAAATTTCAAGGTCGCTTATTCAGCGTGCCAAAGAAAGGCTCACAAAAAAGAAGGGTATCTTAGACTTGTCCCGCTTAAAACTTGCGCCATTCGCTGCGACAAGTTCAAGATGCTCACGATCTCGCAGGTGCGGACCTTACTTCCCGTGTGGGGGCCGTCACCACCTCTATCGATCTTACAGACACTTACTATCATATCCCTATTGCAAGACACTTCCGTCCGTATCTGGGCTTCAAGATAGGAGACCAGACATTCTCCTTCAAGGTAGTTCCTTTCGGGCTCAACGTAGCACCCAGGGTGTTCACGAAGTTGGCGGAAGTAGTAGTTCAACAACTAAGATCGCAAGGGGTTATGGTAGTAGCGTATCTCGACGATTGGTTGATCTGGGCTCCAACAGTCGAGGAATGCCACAAAGCAACACTGAAAGTGATTCAGTTCCTGGAATATCTAGGCTTCAAGATAAACAGGACCAAGTCAAGACTCACTCCAGAGTCAACTTTCAGTGGCTGGGCATTCAATGGAATCTATCCTCCCATACTCTGTCGATTCCATCAGCCAAGAGGAAAGAAATAGCGAAAGTCAGTCAAGCAATTTCTGAGTCACAAAACTTGCGTCAATAAGAAACTCAGGAAAGGATCCTGGGTTCACTCCAGTTTGCATCAGTGACAAACATCTTGATGAAAGCCAAACTGAAAGACCTAACCAGAATCTGGCGCTCACGAGCAAATGTCAGGTCCAGGGACAAATTATCCTCAGTCCCTCAGATTCTACGGAATCCGGACTTCCGCCCGTGTGGGCGAAAGTCAAGAACTTATCGATATCAGTGCCCCTTCAGTTTCCTCCTCCGGGGATTACCATCCACACAGACGCTTCATTTAAGCGGTTGGGGAGGATATTCCCAGTTCAAGAAAAGTTCAGGGAACTTGGTCACCTCAGTTCCGTCAGTTCCATATAAACGTACTGGAAGCAATGGCAGTGTTCTTGACTCTAAAAAGGTTACGTCCGCCAAAGTACTCCCACATAAAAGCTAGTCTTGGACAGCGCAGTGGTAGTACATTGTATAAACAGGGGAGGCTCCAAATCACGTCATCTAAATCATGTCATGGTAGCCATCTTCTCCCTGGCGGACAAGTTCAGTTGGCACCTCTCCTCCACCCATATAGCTGGAGTGAGAAACGTCATAGCAGATGCTCTATCCCGATCAGTACCTCTAGAGTCGGAATGGTCACTGGACAACAGTTCGTTCCAATGGATTCTTCAGAGAGTTCCAGGCCTACAAGTGGATCTCTTCGCATCCCAAGCGAAACCACAAACTCCCATGTTATGTGGCCCCCAACCTGGACCCTCTGGCCTATGCCACGGACGCCCTGGCCCTAGACTGGAACAACTGGGAGAAGATTTATGTCTTTCCTCCAGTGAATCTTCTCATGAAGGTACTGAACAAACTCAGGACATTCAAGGGTCAAGTGGCTCTAGTAGCCCCAGACTGGCCGAAGAGCAATTGGTACCCTCTAATTCTGGAACTGGGTCTTCGCCCTCTTCGGATTCCCAGTCCAGGCTCTCCCAGTCAGTACAAACGAAAGACTGTGTTCGCTTCCTCAGGAATTCTCAAAACCCTAACTTTATGGATTTCATGAAGTTTGCAGCGAAAAGGAATGCGAATATTGACCCTCAAAATATTCTCTTTTCTTGGAATCGATAAAAGAGATTCAACTTTGAGACAGTATGATGCTGCTGTCAAAAAAGTTAGCAACCTTCCTGAGAGAATCAGATATTAGAATCATGACAATCAATTCAGCTATATCCTTTTTCAGATCTTTATTTGAAAAAGGCTTAGCAGCTAGCACCATTACGACAAACAAGTCAGCCTTGAAAAAGATTTTTCAATTTGGTTTCAACATAGACTTGACAGACTCCTACTTCTCGTCTATTCCCAAGGCGTGTGCTAGACTTAGACCTTCTGTAAGGCCTACGTCAGTATCATGGTTCTTAAACGATGTTCTAAAGCTGGCTTCAGAAACTGATAATGACACATGTTCTTTTATAATGCTCTTAAGAAAAACTCTATTTTTATTAAGCTTGGCCTCAGGAGCTTAAGAATTTCAGAACTGTCGGCATTATCCAGAGATCCGGATCATATTCAGTTCCTTCCCACAGGGGAAGTGCTACTTTCTCCGGAACGTAGTTTTATAGCTAAGAATGAAGATCCTTTGATGAGGTGGGAACCATGGAAGGTACTACCCCTTCCACAAGATATATCTTGTTTTGCCAGTATCGACCTTACGAGCCTTTCTGTCTAGGACCTCCTCATCCTCATCGGGTCCTCTCTTTAAGAGAGAAAAAGGTGGTACTTTATCTATTAAAGGCATCAGGCAGCAAATCCTGTACTTTATTAAACAAGCCAATCCTGACTCTTTTCCAAAAGCACATGATGTCAGGGCAGTAGCCACCTCAATTAACTATTTCCAACATATGAACTTCGATGAGTTGAAAAAGTATACTGGATGGAAATCGCCGACAGTATTTAAACGTCATTACTTAAAGTCCTTGGAAGCTCTGAAATTTTCAGCAGTAGCAGCGGGTAACATAGTTTCCCCCGACTCTGCCTAATCTTTAGTAGAAGATCCAGTCCTCCTTTCTACCTGTCTCACCCAACAGTTCGTCTATACCTGCCTTGTTCATCTACGGTTACCTTGTGTCTTAGCTGCTTTTATGATGATTTGGTGGGTGTCCCTTATTTTTTTGCTAGGGACACTCACAATCGATTGTATATATTGATCTCTTGGATGTGATCCCCTTATTTTTATGCTAGGGGATACATCTTATTTGTAATGGTTACGGGTTTTGTATATTAAGTTATATACATTCCTTTATATATTATTATTATTGAAGTTTGTTTTGTTCAACTTATTGTCTTAATTGCTCTAGAGTTTTTGATACATATCATTACACAGATACCATTTCTGAACATATATGCCATGTTAGCCCTGTATATATGTAAATTACCTTAAGTTAAGAAATATTATTAGCATTAAGTTTAATTTAAGCAATATTTCTATTTTTGTATCATTGTGTATATGTATCTTTATTAGCAATTATATTCTTTTATTTTATTTTATCTTTTATTTGAGACCTCTTTTTTTGTTTTTGTGTTTTGTTGAATTTTATTTACAATCTTGTGCTATTTCTCTGGTACGATTTCGCGCAGCGACACGAGCTGAGCCCAGAAAAGGGATTTTGACGTAAGGAAAAATCTATTTCCCGGGCGATTGGCTCGTGTCGCCAGCGAATCCACCCTACCCATCCCATCGCTCAAGATTGTCTGCTAAACTTCAGGATGGCCACCAGAGGCGCAGCAGTCGGCAGCATGGGATGGAGTAGTAGTAGTTGCTGCCCACACTCTGTTGGGTCGGTCTCTCCTCTTGTGGGGATTTTGTAGTGGGAGATTTCTATTGGCATTCGGCTCGTGGTAGTGGTCTCACTCGCCATAGTGTTCATACCGACACCCTCTTGGAGGGTGAGCGAGTCAGTTGTACTGACCTTTTTCTTTATTTATTTATTCTCTGGTATGTGTTAGTACATTTACCCTAGAAATAATAGATTAAAGGATATTTCGCTGGCGACACGAGCCAATCGCCCAGAAATAGATTTTTCCTTACGTCAAAATCCCTTATCTGTTCCGGGGATTTTCGAATCTTGCTGCGTATTCAGTCTCGTACGAATATCTGGTAGTCATTATAAATATTTCTGTGGGGCATTTACCCTAACTTGACGTGACTAAACGCCCAAAATGTACAAGATTTAGAGTAATTGACGCACAGCTCTAAAGCTTTGTCTTCTTCAGGAGTTTTTGGTAAGAGTTTGTGACTTTAGAGTTCCTGTTCTAACGTAAAGCCTCACGCATGATAAAGCTGCTCTCTTTAGCTGTAGGTATGTAGGAGTTATTTATTTATTTATTTTTGCCACGTTTAGTTTGTAATTTTGTCATAGTTTTTAATGTTATAAATTACTGTTTAATTGTAGTAATCTAATTTAATTTGTCATAGATTTACTTCGCAAATTTTTAAATAAATGTATTTAATTTTTTTGTCTTGAATGTACATTTTTAATTAGCCATAAATTTTCATTTTTTTCATAAATTTACTTGATCATTTCTAAAAAAATACTTTTAAAATTAGTGTATACTTATAGTCTGTATACTTGTATATATCTGTATATACTTGATATACTCAACCATATCCTCCATCCCTTTAGAGGCGGCGCCCCTGCAGGGTTGGGGAGCCCCATGTTCTGCATAGTAGGTCGTATGACCTAAATAGTATTGGAGGATCTTGGGTGGTTTTGTACAACTAATGTCACTTTCTTTCAGGTGATAAGAGTAGAATTAACCTATTGCTTAATTTTCTTTCAAGTTTAGATAAGCATTAGGTGTTTAATTGTGCTTGGCTCCTCCCACTCAGGTTTGCAGAAAACTCCCTAAGGTTTGAGGAATTAAAAATGTTTATGCCATCAAACTGTAATATTCAGCATTAAAACAAATGAAATTCATGTACAGGTCTGGCGTCTTGGTAAGTTTCACTTTAGAATTTTAGCTTCGTGAAAATGGATTAAGTTTGAAGTTAGGTAAAGTCAGGTAAGTTTTGGCTAATCTTCATTAAGGTTTTGCCCGAACTGAAATTGCTAAGCGTAAAGTTGGCGTTAGACTTGACAAAATTTTCAGAGGATTCGTACTTTGCATTTCCTCTCTTGCAACTGAAATTTCTAGTTATTGGGGTTTATAGGAAGCTCCCTAAATGTATGGGTCATTGGCGATAAAATATAATAGGGCTTGCTTACCCAATAGCTACTCTCTTCAACTTCAACAAAACCATAAAAAAATTTCTTCACATTATGTCTAGATTAATGTTTGGATTTCAGCTGTTAGATGGAATTTGTTTTATGAAGTTTGTCTGTGACTCATAGTTAAGAACTTTCAGCTCCTGTTAACAGACGACACGAAAGCAATTTTTTGTTTAGTTGAAAGCATGGAAATTATGGATAGTTTTTTTTTGCATAGAATAATTGGAATATATGTTTACTTTGAGTAGGGTGTAGTCAAGTTTGTCAGATATGTAGGTTAGTTTTGATGCTATTATCCTCAAACATTGTGTTTTTATGTTACCCTATGAACACAGGCAATGAGTTTGTTATTTCATGAGCTAAAGCGATGAGTTTGTTACTTAATGAAATCAGGCGACGAGATGTTTACTCTATGAACTCAAGCGAAGAGTTTGCTATTCTGTAAACTCAGGCAATGAGTATGTTACTCTATGAACCTCGGGCGATAATAAGTTTGTTACCTCAATGGTAAATTCCGGCAATGAGTTTGTTACTCGTATGACTCGGGCGATAAGTTTGTTACTCAATGAATTCCGCAATGATTTGTTACTCTATAAACTCCGGCGATGAGTTTGGTACTCTTGTGTACACAAGAAATGAGTTTCCTCTATGTACGGAAGAAATTGGAGTTTTACTCTTATGTACGCAAGAAATGAGTTTGTTACTCTATGAACATAAGAAATGAGTTTTACTCATGAACGCTGAGTTACTCTTGTACACAAGAAATGAGTTTGTTAGTTGTTACGCATAAACACAAGGTTTTCTGGATGGGAAACAAAAGCAAGGAGTTCGGAAGTTGCTCATAAATACTGGCAATAAGTTTGTAATGTTACTCATGAATGCTTGCATTAATTTTGTGATGCCATTTTATGAACGTGGACAATGAATTTATTCTCCATGAAATATAGAAAGCAAGTTTACTATCGTTCAGGTAGATAATTTGAATGAGGAAAAGTTACAGAAAAGGTAGTATTTATATCAAGAGATCCATCCACAGATAGCTACTTAACTAGGCCACCCCTGTTGATAATTTCTATTTAATCTTCTTAAGCACTAGCTATTCACACACATTAAGAACCGGCGTCTCTTCTAATGTTGTGAGGAGTCCATACTTGAGCAGCAGGACATTTTGAATTTTGGCGGCTAATTTGAATGGCATACTATAACTTGCCTGCCGCCTCGGTGGCCGAGAGTTCGATTCTCTGCCATTCTATTGAGGAGTGAGAGATGTGTATTTCTGGTGATAGAAATTCACTCTCGACGTGGTTCAGAAGTCACGTAAAGCCGTTGGTCCCGTTGCCGAATAACCACTGGATCCATGCAACATAAAAACACCATACAAACAAACATACTGTAACTTGAAAATTCCATGATTTCCAATAAAAACAAACCCCCGAAAGACACCCCTCCAGAATACGAATTTCAGAAAAAACTAAGTATCACGGATGTATCTTTTACCGGTAAAAATCGATATCTGGTTCTTCGGAACTGCTGAACGAATTTCTATGAAATTTGGCATGATTAGAGGCCTTAGTGGGGAAACCTCTAAAGAAAGCTACAGTTTCATTCCGATTGGTTGAATATTTTCTGAGTTATGACGGGCCAAAAGTCGTTTATTTATTTATTTTATTTATTATTAATTTTTTTTTACTCCAGGTGGCTGGGCTGTACTTATCGCCAACTACCGTGCTGGTTGATATATTTATATATATATAATATATATATATATATATATATATATATATATATATATATATATATATATTATATAATATATATATTATATATATATATATACATATATATATATATTAATATATATAATTATATATTATATTATTATCTATATTATAGATATTATATAAGTATATATCTATATATTAGTATCTATAATATATTATAATATATCACTATTAATATTATTATATATAATATATTATATTATCACATCTATTATATCTAATATGATATATATAATAATATATAATTATATATATACACATATATATACACATACAGTGTATATGTACATTCCATTTGGTTTCACAAATGACAACGACATATTTTCATGGTTACTCCGCTCCTTCAAACAGCCCAACACCTATTGTCTGGGTACTCTATCGAATGGTATATCTAGTTGATTATTATTATTATTATTAATTATTATTATTCAGAAGACAAACCATATTCATACGAAACAAGCCACAGGAGTCATTAAACTGAAATCCAAGCTTCCCAAGAATACGGTGTTAATGTGAAAAAAGTAACAGAGGTATAAGGAAATACAGAGAGAGATGTTATTAGAAAAAGATAGCAAATCAGTAAACAAATAGATAACAACGTGAGTTTTTAAATATAAGGATTCCTATTCTAGGGTAGTAAAGACTATCTAAAAGAGGCCTTTGCTCTTCTCTCTGAGGAAGTAGAAACAATTGAGTAAGGGTTCTTCTGGGTTGGGTTTATTTTCCTGGTGTCTAATAGTTTTTTTTTTTTTTTTAACCTTAACCTTCCCCTTCCGTAACAGGAGACACAAAATACAACTGAAATTGGGAAATTAAACGGACAACTAAAAGAACCAGATCACAGAAAAAAAGAAGAAGTGACCAGTCTCACCACCGTTGATCAACAAGACGCAGAACACCCGATGACAACCGTTGCACGTAGGAGACTGTAAACCCTTAACTTCAGGCTATCTACAATTACAAGTTCGTGACGAATCTTACAAAATAGCGAGTCTGTGTGCTTGAAGCTTTGCCCAAAATATAATCGTTTTTACTTCCTTAAACTCAAGACGTAGCAAATGGTTTTATGTATGTAGTACGAACTTAAGGTTCTTTGCAGTGTGCCTTCGGGCCCTAGCTGCGATCCCTTTCGTTCATTTTACTGTACTTTCTTTCATATTCTTCCTCTTCCATCTTGCATTCCACCCTCTCATAACAATTGCTTCATAGTGCAACTACTTTTGAGGTTTTCCTCCTGTTAAACCTATCAATCC
>NC_061101.1:12397328-12404828 GCF_015104395.2 Macrobrachium nipponense | reverse complement strand
GAGTTTAACACATCGTCGTCATAAACAAGAAGATAATCCCGACTTCGTAAGTGATCTACAAACCCCAAGACACTCCATTGAAGATGGAAGTGCAATACCAACCGACTTAGCGTAAGATTATCGCAAGTCTAACATTACCTCATAGGGCGCCTTATCATACAAGGCACAAGCCCTAAAAGTGGGTGGCAGCGGTGGGATTATATATATTGAAACGATTAGTCGTTATTTTGTTTCAAACAACCATTACGATGGTTGCATTGTTTCCCTACCCGCCAGCGTTTATCCTTATGGTGACGAGGTTACTTTTGTCATGGTGTGAGTGACACCTGCAGACAGGTTTTGGATGGCGATCTAAGAAGTTCTGGGAAACCTCGGCTGAGAAGGCAACAGTAGCATGGCAGTATTGGAGCAGCTGGAAGTCCTTTGTGACTTCTGCAGGAGGATGAGGACTCATCCATTTCTGTGTCTTCGACAATTCTTTTGATTTGCCTGTTTATTTTGCTGCTTGAGTATTATGTCTTGTTTATTTTTCAAATCGTGCTGCCTATTTGTGTTATTGTTATTACTTATGCTATATGTGTGATTGCCTGTTTTTATTCAAATCTTTCATTTTTGGTGTCAAGCAAGTGTATGGCTCTGATAATGATAGATCTCAGGCTTTTTCAGGTGACAAAAGGAATCCAAAAACTGTAACGAATTCGAGAAGGTAAGAGGGCACTGCGGTCATCCACATTAAATAAATTCTTAGTAAAAAAAAAAGTGGAACCGCCTCCAGACCCTGTTTATAAGCGCGCACCACACCAGTTCGCAAGCAATGAAAGTTTTCATCTTACGAAGTCAGTCAGATATCCCTTTGTTAAAGAGAGAAGGATCAATAGATGATTATCTCAAGAGTCATTTGGAAATCTCTGAAGGCCGTAGTGGCACTTTAGTCGCCTGTAAACGCCATCAAAATGATGCAGACATTACTTGATAGACCTGCCGAGTTATTTACCAAAATAAGAGCGCCCTGCGCATGACGTCACGTGAAAGAACGAGTGGTGCCGTATTTCCTTTGTTGTTGGCCAGTTTCTTTTTATGTTCCTTATTTTTTCACTAAATAAGGGTAGTTAAACATCAAATTCCTTAAAAACATAAAATATTTATTCAATAGATAAATATATTTCATGAAATAAGTAAAGAAACAAAAAAAACAAAAAAAATTAATCGCCTAATTTTCTTACTGCACTTGATTTTCTTGCATAGGTATCTCATCCTAAAAGACACAAAATTTAGCAAAAAATTAAATTACTTTATTATGAAGATCAACATAAGCAGCTTTCATTTTACAGGCAAGCATTCTTATACGTGAATGGATTTGATACATCTCTCAGAAGGCTAAATTGTAAATAAAATTTTCCACACGCCTTATGGACTTGACTCTTGTTCATTTTATTGATCCAGAACCTTTGGTCCCTTTGGGTGTCAGTCATCTTTTGACCTAAATGAAGATACCGCTCTGAATTATTTTTTAACAATGTAGCCACCTACGTATATATATCGCAAAGATTCTTCTTCAATTACATCCATCAGATATTGACTTCGAATTATTTCGATCAGCTGAAAAACTGGACATATCCTCTGGAGTGTTGTCTGTGTTGTTGTTCTCAAATTCTAGATCCAAGTTGATATTTTAGATGTTGCTGGTTATGCAAATTTCTAACGCAAGTTTACGTTCATTATTGGATTTGGCTTTGCTTGATGCATTTCATCGGCACAAACTCAGTCGTTATTTTCATTCTTTTTATTTGCGTTTGCTTTATCGCTGATTGGTGCAACGTTCTTACCGAGAAGCAGTTTTCCAATCCCATTTTTATAGCTAACAGCAGCCGGGTGATCATGCAATCCACTCATCTGCTGCAACACCCAAACATTTTCTAGTGGGTCTTGATTCAGTTACCATGTTAATATATATTCTACATTATAATTTTTTTTTTTTATTTTATAAAATCTCGTATTGACCCACGATTGGAAATTGTAATGTGTGCGTTGATCTTAACTTGTGTTTGCATGCTCTTATTTTTTTGTCATTACATTGATGGATTTTGTAGATAGAAAAGTTTTTTCTTTCTGGTTTACCTAAGTCAGTTCCATATGCATTCCTTGATTTTACATCTCCAGTCATACATGATGAATTCATGAGATCAAACAAGTCATTTGTCAAAGAGGCAAATTTCACAGTAACCTCCCAGATCGTGCCTAATCTTGTGAGCTAGATAGACCGTATTCTGTGCGTGTCTTACTTAAAATTTCCCTCAATACAAGAATCAGAAATCAGTATTCAATCGTCAAAACAAAATCCCTTGCTTATAAAATGGTTTCTTGTCAGTTTTATGATTTGTGGGCCATCGGCATCAGGATTGGTGCCTGCAGTTATAAGTCTTTGAGGACTTCACTGGGGAAAACCTAATTAGGGGCAGTCGAAAAGCCTTTCCCACGAGAAATTGACACGAACCTCCATGCAGCGTTTGGCTGTACATGTGTCAGTAGGGTTCTTCAGTGAAACAGTAAGCGCCTCGGTGGCGTGATCGGTATGGTCTTGGCCTGCCACCTCAGTGGCTGCAAGTTCAATTCTCGGTCATTCCAGTGAGGAGTTAGATATGTGCATTTCTGGTGATAGAAGTTCACTCTCGACGTGGTTCGGAAGTCACATAAAGCCGTTGGTCCCGTTGCTGAATAACCACTGGTTCCATGCAACGTAAAAAAACACCATACAAACAAACAAAGAAAACAGTAATACTTACAGGGCAAAAATCGATCATCTAAAGAACGCAGTTGTTCATCACATGCTCGTCTACTATTCCACTTTACAGGGAAGTGACATAGCATATTTGAAGGATGCAGCAGAGAATGCTAAATACATCATCAACAGTATTTGGACGGAGAGTTTTACATCGATAAAGAAGCTCTTGAGGATGTGGAAACCCACCAAAAGTGACCAAGAAGAATATGAAGAAGCCAAGAAGTGGATCGAGCAAATGTTAAAGAAGCTTGAGGATAGTGGTCAGGCGAAGGTTTGGTCATACGGTGGGTCCATGAGCTTGTGATCTTTTTATATGTAGGGCGGTAAAAAAGGAGGCATCAACTTTGCGAGTTCGGTAACTTAACGACTCGTCATTGTGCCCAAAAAATAAAAAAAAATAAAAAACTGCTTTTAAGCTTTTGGTTTTGCTATTTAAGTATGTGTGATTATCTTTTGTCATGTGTTAAAAGTATATTTACATAATGCAATATGCTTTTCTGGACATTGTTAAATTTCTGCTTATAAAGTAATTTTTATTGTTAAATTTATGATTATTAGTTTTTTTTTTCCTTTTTTTTAGTGAATTTAGTGAAAGCGTCACTTTCGTTTATTTGGCAGCCAGGTGCTACGAAATTCTGAGATGTTTAGTTAAGTGAAGTGTAACTTCATGCGTATGTGCGCTGTGCCAGGATTTCAGGACATGCATATCTGCTTGAGAATTGTGATGGTAATTGCTTCATAGCAAAGAAAGATAAAGGAAAGGAGAACGCATTTCGAGAAGTTCGCAGCAAGAAGGTTTTCGCGCCACTGTTGGAGGCGCCTATGTTCGTGGTTGTTCCAGAATCGGCAGGAGTGTTGTGGATCTCGTCGTTACGTGAGAAACGCCGCGATTTCTGATGCAATACCTCGTCTAGATTCATCTAAGAAGTTCTAGAAATCCCTGGAGTCGGTGACGTTCGCCGTAGGCTCCGCCCCCAGAGTGCTGTATAAATACGACGAACGAACTTTGGAGAGCAGTGATCGTAGAAGAGAGAGAGAGATCGTAAAAGAGAGATCACAGTTTAGTCACAGAGAGCCAGCATCAGTTTATCAGTGAGAGATCAGCAGCAGCAGAGATCTTCCGTGAGATACGAGAAAAGGGAACTGACGAAGTATCAATCAAAAGAAGAGTTGGTTGGATATTGGTCTAGTCGTCTTCAGGTGTGGTCTACCGTGTTATCTCGACATCGAGCAGACTTCAGAGAAGAAAAGGTCCTGTTACAGGTGTTGGGGAATTCCTGCCTTACAAGAAGATTAGTTTCTGCAATTCGGAGTCAAGAGGACTTCAGCAATCGCCGATCTACTTTCATGAAGCCACCTCTTCGAAGTGCCAAGTTGCCAACCTGTTTAGCAAGTATTCTTATTACCTCACTGTTTCCCCCAGTTCACGCAGTGTAAGATTCTATCTGTTTATGTAAATAGGAGATACCATTCTGCATTTACCATTGTTAGTAAGCTTGTAAATAACCTTTGTTGTGTTAGTGTTTCTTTCTATTCATATCCCCAGTTTCAACTGTTGTGTTGATAAGTTTTTTTTTTTTTTTTATTATTTCATATTGAACCTGAAGCGGACCGCCCTCAGAGGCCGTAACATTGTCTCTGAGATCTCAGGGTCCGTAACAAGAATAAAGGCTTTTGCTGGTCCGGGTTCATATTATTTCAGCTTTCTGTTTTTGCATTGTTAAATTTAATCCCATTCACACTTAGTAGGTTCACAGTGTACTTTCTTTCGCCTCGTGCTAAAAGACACCCCACGGGGAGATTCTGTTTCTCTTAAACGACTTTAGCAAAAATTGTTTTCGCATAAGAGTAGTTTACAAAATCCTGACTAAACTATTCAGTAAATATTTTTCAAGGATCGTTAAGCCCCTTTCCACACGAGGGGCAAAGACACGACGGGCATTCTGATTTCCCCGTAATTCTCTCGCTTTCCAACAGTGATACCAGATCAAACAGTCCAAGGAGGCAGTGGTCACAGGCAGGCGAACCTATGACTTGGACCACACTCGTGGGTCGCCACCCACTCGCAAAATTGGTAAACAGTGTCTGCCCGCCATGCATTTGCCCTCGTGTGGAAGGTGCTTTTACAGTCCTTGCTGTACCCGGAATGAAATTCTGTGGGAGTCTGCTTCACACTAAAAGGTAATCACTCCAGAAGGAGTTCACCAAGCACCCGAGCAAACAATTTGTAGCTCTTGATGTCAAGCTTACTCCAAACACCCCACAGGCTATGGGCTCTTCTCCCAGTTTAAAACGAAAGCCTGAATCTGGACGTGACGTCTAGCCTGGTTTATGAATAGACGTTCCCCAGATGACTCATATGGTTGCCACCTCGGTGGTCGCGAGTTCGATTCTCGGCCATTGCATTGAGGGTTAGAGATGTGCATTTCTGGTGATAGAAGTTCACTCTCGACGTGGTTCGGAAGTCACGTAAAGCCATTGGTCCCGTTGCTGAATAACCACGGGTTCCATGCAACGTAAAAAACACCATACAAACAACAATAGAAAACAGTAATATTTACAGGGCAAAAATCGATCATCTAAAGAACGCTGTTGTTCATCACATGTCGTCTACTATTCCTCTTTACAGGAAAGTGACATAGATGTTTGGAAGGATTGCAGCACAGAATGCTAAATACATCATCAAACAGTTTTTAGGACGGAGAGTTTTATTTCGATAAAGAAGCTTTGTGATCTTTCTAGATGTAGGGCAGTAAAAAGTAGGCATCAACTTAGCGCTTTCGATACTTAAACGGACTCGTCATTGTGCCAAAAAAAGAAATAGTGATAAAAACACTGTTTTAAGCTTTTGGTTTTTGCTATTTAAGTATGTGTGATTATCTTTTCTCATGTGTTAAAAGTATATTTACATAATGCAATATGCTTTCTGGACATTGCTAAATTTCTGCTTATAAAGTAATTTTTTTATTGTTAAATTTATGATTATTAATTTTTTTTAAAGTGAAAGCGTCACTTTCATTTATTTGGCAGCCAGGTGCTACGAAATTCTGAGATGTTTAGTTAAGTGAAGTGTAATTTCATGCGTATGTGCGCTGTGCCAGGATTTCAGGACAGTCATATCTGCTTGAGAATAAAGACATTTGCTGTCCGGGTTCATATTATTTCAGCTTTCTGTTTTTGCATTGTTAAATTTAATCCCATTCACTTAACACTTAGTAGGTTCACAGTGTACTTTCTCTCGCCTCGTGCTAGAAGACACCCCACGGGGAAATTCTGTTTCTCATAAACGACTTTAGCAAAAATTGTTTTCGCATAAAAGTAGTTACAAAATCCTGACTAAACTATTCAGTAAATATTTTTCAAGGCTCGTTGTTAGCCCCTTTCCACACGAGGGGCAAAGACACGACGGGCTTCTGATTTCCCGTAATTCTCTCGCTTTCCAACAGTGATACCAGATCAAACAGTCCAAGGGAGGCAGTGGTCACAGGCAGCGAACCCTATGACTTGGACCACACTCGTGATCGCAAAATTGGTAACAGTGTCTGCCCCTCGTGTGGAAGGTGCTTTTACAGTCCTTGCTGTACCCGGAATGAAATTCTGTGCGAGTCTGCTTCACACTAAAGGTAATCACACACCAGAAGGGAGTTCACCAAGCTCCCGAGCAAGCAATTTGTTGCTCTTGATGTCAAACTTACTTCCAAACACCCACAGGCTACGGGCTCTCACTCCCAGTTTAACAAGAGCCTGAATCTGGGCGTGACGTCTAGCCTGGTTTATGAATAGACGTACCCCAGATGACTCATATGGTTGCCACCTCGATGGCCGCGAGTTCGGTTCTCGGCCATTCCACTGAGGGATCAGAGATGTGTATTTCTGGTGATAGAAGTTCACTCTCGACGTGGTTCGGAAGTCACGTCAAGCCGTTGGTCCCGTTGCTGAATAACCACTGGTTCCATGCAACGTAAACACACCATACATACAAACAAACAATCATATGGTTGCTGAAGCCGTAATAAATGCACATTTCAAATCGAATACAGGTTTTATATTTGTAACTATTAATATGGGCATTTGATATGCAACCAAAATACTGAGCGTGGTATTATGCAGGAAATGTCGGCGAATAGATGGCCTGTTCACAAATTGTATATGTCGTTGGTAACTTCCTATCTTTGGTGTAATTAGGATCCTGATAAAATCTCAGAAGTGTTTACATTAGAAATGCTTAAGACTGTATAGCGAGTCATTTTTTCCAGTCCTAATTTGGATTTAATATATTTACCCCTCTGCGAGTAATCTTAGTGAGAATATGTAAATAGTCGTGTTCTTTGTTAAATATTTCTTTTTATTCTGTTATGGAAATGGTATTAGTTGCTGTTCTTAAAAAGAGAGAGAGAGAGAGAGAAATGTTAGCATTTTATTTCACCCCCGTAACATAGTGTCAGATATAAAGTGAAATGAAGGTTTCAGCCGCATGCGGACAGTTAGCCTGTCCTTCAGTCCTTTCGGGGAGAGGATGCCCTGTAGAGCACACCTCTAGCAGGAGAACGGCAGATCCCAGTATGTATCCGAGTGACATTAGAAGGAACGCGGCCTGTCAGAACAAGGATAGTTACGTTAGGGAGTGATCAAAATATACCAGATGTCATGAATTTTATATATATATATATATTATATATATATATATATATATATATATATATATATATATATGTGTG
>NC_061101.1:12380554-12396828 GCF_015104395.2 Macrobrachium nipponense | reverse complement strand
CACACATATATATATATATATATATATATATATATATATATATATATATATATATATATATATATATATATATATATATATATATAATATACATATATATATACATATATATACATATATATATATATATATATATATATATATATATATATATATATATATACATATATACATATATATATATATATATATATATATATATATATATATATATATATATATATATATATTATTATATATTGCTACTTTCGATATGCATGTTTCCCCTCTTTGAAATGTCATGTAGATTGTTCCTAGATAGTTTAGAGATAGGATGTTTTAAATGTGTGTTCAGATTTCGCATTACATATTATAAAAGAATATATATATATATATTAATGTAGAATGTAAAAAAGAGAGAGATTTTCTTTGTCTATTCGAAAACTACGAATGTTTAACTTTTATGTCAACACTCTAAGATTAGAGGGTCTGCGAGATCCGTTTGTTTCCTTTCCTAAATCTGTCAACGCATTTGATAGCGATCGAATCGAGTCTTCGCGATGTTATCAAAACATCTCAATCTTAATTGTCGCTCAGCCTCCGTTTCGATCGAGTAGAGTACATCTTTTTTTTTAACAGACTGGACTTGTACGCGTATGTCTTTGATCAAAGCCACGTGGAGATTGCACATTTCTTTATGAAGATTGTGTCAGATTTCAAACTTTCTGGAAACATTTGTGCCAAGAATGTTTTTGTCATCTGCCCTGTCCAGTTTTAGCAAGGGAAGAAGATTTTTCATTATATCATAGAACCTCGAGGCATTAACATCTCGCTCTCGCGCTCTCGCTTCTCTCTCTCTCTCTTCTTCCTCTCTCTCTCTCTCACGCGACATCCTTGAGATTATATTAACGTAACATAAATTGGTCACTCGTAACTTAGAATTTCATATTTGATATTTCTTAGAGTTTATTTAGTGTTATTTAGTTTCTTTTGTGGAATCTAAACAAACATTGTTTCGTAACGGCGCCTGGTTTTGTGAAAGTGTATAAAACAAGACTGCAGCAGAGAAAGAAGTTGGTATACCAAAAGGTAAAGTGTTATATTTTTATTAGTTGCAACTAATACGGTTAGGTAATAACTAATAACTAATAACGGTTAGGTGATTAACTAATAACTATTAACGGTTATGATGGTTTGGATAACTAATAACAGGTGGTTGTGAAGGTTTGGTAAAACTGTTGGTTACAGTGTTTTGAGTGAAAAGATTTACACTTTTACACATTGCGTATTTTTGTGTTTGTGATTGTTCCATTGTTTGTGCACTTGTTCATTTTCTTATTGAAGTGTGCCTTTTTATTTTATATTTTTATTTGCATTCACAATTTAATTGACTTAGTTATTTTCATTGCTTAATCATTGCACATTTAATTAAATTTAACACTTGTGAATTAATTTGCATTTACTTAGAATCCTTTTCAAGTTTTATTATTGTTTAGCACTTGTGAATTAATTTCAAATTTTCAATTATTGCCTAACACTTTTGCCAACACTTTTTTGAATTTCAATTGAATTAATTTTCTTGAATTTTGTATAAATTAATTTTGATTTATTTTACTTAATTTGATTCAAGAATTAATTAAACTTTACTTTGTTTTCAAGTAACAGTAATTTTCCCTGATATTGTGAATTTTACTTATAAATTTTGAATTTGATAATAAATTTTTGTATTTAAAATTTTAAAAGTGTTTTTTATTTTTACACCGGTATATTTGCATTTGATTATATTTATGTTAGGTAGAAACATAATTGATTTGCTTTCCTTCAATTTACTTGAAGTGACTTAGAACCAGGGAAGTACTTAGACTTCTCCTGATCAGGGAAATACTTAGACTTTGAAAGTTGTTGATGGAGTGATGCCCTTTGATTAATTTAATTACTTACAAGATTACCTCACACCTGTTTTGATGAACTTAGTCTGATTTTCTGCAATACTGGTAAGTGTTAAGGGATCACTGTTGCCTTTAGAGTATTCAGTCGTTTAATACGTGTTATGAGGGTTCAGGTGTCTGGCTTTTGGTGAGGTAATAATTTATGAATGGTAACCAGATACTTGGCACTTCGTAACAATATATATATATATATATATATATATATATATATATATACATATATATATATATATATATATATATATATATATATATATATATATATATATATATATATATATATATATATATTTATAATTCATGACATCTGGAACGTTTAGATAACACCCTAACAAGTAACTATCCTTGTTCTGACAGGCCGCGTTCCTTCTAATGTCACTCGGATACATATTGGGATCTGCCGTTCTCCTGCTCGAGGTGGGCTTCTACAGGGCGTCCTCTCCCCGAAAGGACTGGAGGACAGGCTAACTGTCCGCACGCGGCTGAAACCTTCATTTAACTCTACATTTAACACTATGTTACGGGGGTGAAATAATATGCTAACATTTCCTCTCTCTCTCTCTCTCTTTTTAAGAACAGCAACCAATACCACTACCATACCAGAATAAAAAGAAATATTTAACAAAGAACACGACTATTTACATATTCTCACTAAGATTACTCGCAGAGGGGTAAATATATTAAATCCAAATTAGGACTGGAAAAAATGACTCGCTTTACAGTCATGTGCATTTCTAATGTAAACACTTCTGAGATTTTACCAAGGATCCTAATTACACCAAAGGTAGGAAGTTACCAACGACATATACAATTTGTGAACAGGCCATCTATTCGCCGACATTTCCTGCATAATACCACGCTCAGTATTTTGGTTGCATATCAAATGCCCATATTAATAGTTACAAATATAAAACCTGTATTCGGTTTGAAATGTGCATTTATTACGGCTTCAGCAACCATATGATTGTTTGTTTGTATGTATGGTGTGTTTACGCTGCATGGAACCAGTGGTTATTCAGCAACGGGACCAACGGCTTGACGTGACTTCCGAACCACGTCGAGAGTGAACTTCTATCACCAGAAATACACATCTCTGATCCCTCAGTGGAATGGCCGAGAACCGAACTCGCGGCCACCGAGGTGGCAACCATATGAGTCATCTTGGGTACGTCTATTCATAAACCAGGCTAGACGTCACGTCCAGATTCAGGCTTTCGTTAAACTTGGAATGAGAGCCCGTAGCCTGTGGGTGTTTGGAAGTAAGTTTGACATCAAGAGCAACAAATTGCTTGCTCGGGAGCTTGGTGAACTCCCTTCTGGTGTGTGATTACCTTTAGTGTGAAGCAGACTCGCACAGAATTTCATTCCGGGTACAGCGAGGACCGTAAAGGATCTTTCACATGCAGGGCAAATACACGGCGGGCAGTCTACACTGTTACCAATTTTGTAAGTGGATGGCGATCACGAGTGTGGTCCAAGTCATAGGTTCGCCTGCCTGTGACTATTGCCTCCCTTGGACTGTTTGATCTGTAACACTGTTGAAAAGTGAGAGAATTACGGGCAACTCAGAGTGCCCGTCGTGTCTTTGCCCCTCGTGTGGAAAGGGGCTTAACGAGCATTGAAAAATATTTACTGAATAGTTTAGTCATGATTTTGTAAACTATTTTTATGCCAAAGCAATTTTTACTAGTCATTTAAGGGAAACAGAATCTCCCCGTGTGGTGTCTTCTAGCACGAGGCGAGAGAAAAGCACACTGTGAACCTACTAAGTGTGAATGGGATTAAATTTAACAATGCAAAAGCAGAAAGCTGAAATAATATGAACCCGGTCCAGCAAAAGCCTTTATTCTCAAAGCAGATATGACTGTCCTGAAATCCAGGCACAGCGCACATACGCATGAAATTACACTTCACTTAACTAAACATCTCAGAATTTCGTAGCAACTGGCTGCCAAATAAACGAAAGTGACGCTTTCACTAAAAAAATAATAATAATAATAATCATAAATTTAACAATACAAAAATTACTTCATAAGCAGAAATTTAACAATGTCCAGAAAGCATATTGCATTATGTACGGTAAATATACTTTTAACACATGACAAAAGATAATCACACATACTTAAATAGCAAAACCAAAAGCTTAAAAGCAGTGTTTTTTTTTTTTTGGCACAATGACGAGTCGTTAAGTACCGAACTCGCAAAGTTGATGCCTCCTTTTTTACCGCCCTACTTCTAAAAAGATCACAAAGCTTATGGACCCACCGTATGACCAAACCTTCGCTTGACCTATTATCCTCAAGTATCTCAAACATTTACTCGATCCACTTCTTGGCTTCTTCATATTCTTCTTGGTCACTTTTGGTGGGTTTCCACATCCTCAAGAGCTTCTTTATCGATGTAAAACTCTCCGTCCAAAAACTGTTTGATGATGTATTTAGCATTCTCTGCTGCATCCTTCAAATATGCTATGTCACTTCCCTGTAAAGTGGAATAGTAGACGAGCATGTGATGAACAACTGCGTTCTTTAGATGATCGATTTTTGCCCTGTAAGTATTACTGCTTTCATTTGTTTGTTTGTATGGTGTTTTTACGTTGCATGGAACCAGTGGTTATTCAGCAACGGGACCAACGGCTTTATGTGACTTCCGAACCACGTCGAGAGTGAACTTCTATCACCAGAAATGCACATATCTAACTCCTCACTGGAATGACCGAGAATTGAACTTGCGGCCACTGAGGTGGCAGGCCAAGACCATACCGATCACGCCACCGAGGCGCTTACTGTTTTCACTGAAGAACCCTACTGACACATGTACAGCCAAACTCTGCATGGAGTCGTCAATTTCTCGTGGGAAAGGCTTTTCGACTGCCCCTAATTAGGGCAGGGGTTTTCCTCAGTGAAGTCCTCAAAGACTTATAACTGCAGGCACCAATCCTGATGCCGATGGCCCACAAATCATAAAACTGACAAGAAACCATTTTATAAGCAAGGGATTTTGTTTTGACGATTGAATACTGATTTCTGATTCTTGTATTGAGGGAAATTTTAAGTAAGACACGCACAGAATACGGTCTATCTAGCTCACAAGATTAGGCACGATCTGGGAGGTTACTGTGAAATTTGCCTCTTTGACAAATGACTTGTTTGATCTCATGAATTCATCATGTATGATTGGAGATGTAAAATCAAGGAATGCATATGGAACTGACTTAGGTAACCAGAAAACTCTTCTATGTAAAATTATCAATGTAATGAAAAAAATAAGAGTATGGAACGCAAGATCATGCACACATTACAATTTCCAATCGTGTCGCTCGCGAGTGAGTCAATAACAGATTTTAATAAAAAGAAAAATTATAATGTAGAATATATATTAACATGGTAACTGAATCAAGACCCACTAGAAAAATTTTTGGGTGTTGCAGACAGATTAGTGGATTGCATGATCACCCGGGTGCTGTTAACTATAAAAATGGAATTGGAAAACTGCTTCTCGGTAAGAACGTTGCACCAATCAGCGATAAAGCAAACGCAAATAAAAAGAATGAAAATAACGACTGAGTTTGTGCCGATGAAATGCATCAAGCAAAGCTAAATCCAATAATGAACGTAACTTGCGTTAAAAATTTGCATAACCAGCAACATCTAAAATATCAACTTGGATCTAGAATTTGAGGACAACAAATACAGACAACACTCCAGAGGATATGTCCAGTTTTTCAGCTGATCGAAATAATTCGAAGTCAATATCTGATGGATGTAATTGAAGAAGAATCTTTGCGATATATATACGTAGGTGGCTACATTGTTAAAAAATAATTCAGAGCGGTATCTTCATTTAGGTCAAAAGATGACTGACACCCAAAGGGACCAAAGGTTCTGGATCAATAAAATGAACAAGAGTCAAGTCCATAAGGCGTGTGGAAAATTTTATTTACAATTTAGCCTTCTGAGAGATGTATCAAATCCATTCACGTATAAGAATGCTTGCCTGTAAAATGAAAGCTGCTTATGTTGATCTTCACAATAAAGTAATTTAATTTTTTGCTAAATTTTGTGTCTTTTAGGATGAGATACCTATGCAAGAAAATCAAGTGCAGTAAGAAAATTAGGCGATTCATTTTTTTGTTTTCTTTACTTATTTCATGAAATATATTTTTCTATTGAATAAATATTTTATTGTTTTTAAGGAATTTGATGTTTAACTACCCTTATTTAGTGAAAAAATAAGGAACATAAAAAGAAACTGGCCAACAACAAAGGAAATACGGCACCACTCGTTCTTTCACGTGACGTCATGCGCAGGGCGCTCTTATTTTGGTAAATAACTCGGCAGGTCTATCAAGTAATGTCTGCATCATTTTGATGGCGTTTACAGGCGACTAAAGTGCCACTACGGCCTTCAGAGATTTCCAAATGACTCTTGAAATAATCATCTATTGATCCTTCTCTCTTTAACAAAGGGATATCTGACTGACTTCGTAAGATGAAAACTTTCATTGCTTGCGAACTGGTGTGGTGCGCGCTTATAAACAGGGTCTGGAGGCGGTCACTTTTTTTTTTTACCAAGAATTTATTTAATGTGGATGACCGCAGTGCCCTCTTACCTTCTCGAATTCGTTACAGTTTTTGGATTCCTTTGTCACTAAAAAGCCTGAGATCTATCATTATCAGAGCCATACACTTGCTTGACACCAAAAATGAAAGATTTGAATAAAATCAGGCAATCACACTAATAGCATAAGTAATAACAATAACACAAATAGGCAGCACGATTTTGAAAAATAAACAAGACATAATACTCAAGCAGCTAAATAAACAGACAAATTCAAAAGAATTGTCGAAGACACAGAAACGGATGAGTCCTCATCCTCCTGCAGAAGTCAGTCCTCCTGCTGAAGTCACAAATGACTTCCAGCTGCTCCAATACTGCCATGCTGCTGTTGCCTTCTCAGCCGAGGTTTCCCAGAACTTCTTAGATCGCCATCCAAAACCTGTCTGCAGGTGTCACTCACACCATGACAAAAGTAACCTCGTCACCATAACAATAAGCGCTGGCGGGTAAGGGAAACAATGCAACCATCGTAATGGTTGTTTAAAACAAATAACAACTAATCGTTTCAATATGTATATATATATATATATATATATATATATATAATATATATATATATATATATATATATATATTTGGAGGATGAATTAGAACGTCATGACATTCCCTTAACTGTAGTAAACCTCATTAGTCTCATAAAGTTATGTATGTATCAAAGATAGTAAATTTTGTTTTAATGGAGAATTTTTTGCAAAAAGTTTGGCATGGCTATGGGTAATCCCTTATCTCCTGTCCTTAGCAATATTTACATGGAATTTTTTTAGACAAAACTCTTACCAAGAATTTTACCACAAAAAGTTATATGGTTTAGGTATGTATGATATTTTGTGTATTTGGCCAGCTCTCGAAAATCTCAGGAATTCCTTAATAATCTCAATAATTTAGTTCCTTCTATAAAATTTACTGTAGAGGAAGAAAGAAATTGTAATTTGAATTTTCTTGATGTAACTATCCATAGAAATGATAGAAATTTCACCTTTTCAGTCTTTCGAAAATCAACTAACATTGCCTCTTTTGTTCATTACTACTCCAATCACCATCAAAATGTTAAATTCTCTGTTTTTTCTGGGATGTTCCTAAGGGCTTTACGTGTCTGTAGCCCGCAGTTTATTGATGCTGAAATTAAAACTATTTATGATATTCCATTGAAACTTAAATACCCAAGGACTTTTGTAGATGTGGCATGGAAAAGAGCTAGAAAAACATTTTATTCAACTAATGACAAACTTGAATTTAGTAAGCATAACATTCTAAAATTACCTTATGATGAAAGGTTTTTAGATATTCCTAGAATTTTAAAAGCTTTTTAACATAAATGTTGTTTTCAGTAATATTAATGTTAAGAGTTTAGTAATAAAAAATTCTCTAAAGATCTTCCAGGCTGCATATATGAAATTCCCGTTGCCAAAAAGTGTGATAAAGTCTTTATTACGGACAGACCGGTAAATCCTCTTTCACAACGTCTCAAACAGCACCAATATTCTGTGAGAAACGGGCAAATATCGAATGCATTATTCGTACATATGAGAGATTTAGATAATCCTATTAACTGGAGTCAAGCAAGAGCTTTAATTTTAGATAAAGCTGACTACATATCACCTATGCAGCCCTACTGGATGATGATGTGACTTAATTAAAAAACTAACAAAAAATCCTCTTGACCAAGTCATAAAAAAACTTCAATAGCATAGTGAAAAGTATCCTTAAAGATAAAACAGAACTACTAGGCAAATTGTCAGTCAAATCTCCTTCGCTACCTTACTTATACGGATTAGTCAAAACACACAAAGAAAATAACCCTATGTGGCCTATTATCAGTACTGTTGGTTCAATTTCATATAAACTCTCGAAATATATCACTAAGATCTTGTCCCCGTTACTTGGAACCATCTCCGATTCTCATATATATAATTCTCTAGATTTAGTTGATAAATTAAACAAAATTGCTCTTCGCCCTACTGATAGATTCGTTAGTTTTGACGTATGTTCTCTTTTTCCTAAAGTCCCTATAGACTCTATTTTAGAATATCTTAGCCAATGAACTAACTCAGCATGAATTACCTCTACCTATAAGTCACAATATTTCACTCACGAGTTTGTGCATTTGTGATTGTAAGTTTATATTCAATGGTGAATTTTATCAACAAATTTTTGGCATGGCAATGGGAAATCCTTTCTCACCATTACTCTCAAACCTGTATATGGAATTCTTTGAAAACGCTACTTACCTAATATCATTCATTCCTGTAAAGTGGTATCGTTACGTTGATGATTGTTTAGCTGTTCTTCCGGTCGGTATTGATGTAAATTATTTACTCTCTAAATTAAATAACAGGTACCATCGATTAAGTTTACTCTAGAATTAGAAAAAGACAATTGCCTCCCTTTCTTAGACGTTTTGATACATAGAGAACCATTTCAATGTAAATTCAGTATTTATAGGAAACCGACTAACAACTTAACTTATGTTCATTTCTTCTAAGGCCACCATCTTAATATAAAAATATCAATTTTTTCCTCTATGTTTTTACGAGCATTGCGAATTGTCAGTCCACAATATTTGGATCAAGAAATTGAATACATAAGAAAAATAGGGAAAGATTTATGCTATCCTTCACATATATTAGACATTTGTTATAATAAAGCCCACAAAAAGTTTTATACTGTAAATAACACACAGAAAGAAAATCCTAAGAAACATTCTCAGTTTGCCTTATTTTAACGGACTTGAAACCATTAAACCATTGTTAAAAGCTTTTAATGTCAACCTTGTTTTTTCCTATAATAACACACTAAAAAGAATGTTAATAAAAAATGGCCCCAGAGAAAAGCAACAACATAATAAATAAAATTCCATGTATGGATTGTCCCTCATTCTATCTCGGACAGTCCAGCAAAGGCTTAGAAGTAAGGCTAAGCCAGCATAAATACTCTGTAAAAACTGGGCAAAAAATCTAATGCATTATTCATTCATTTAAGTGAAAACAACCACCGAATTAATTGGATTGATAGTTCAGTAATTGCATGGTCAAGAGATGTCTTATCACGAAATCTTTTAGAATCTGCTTTAATACAACTTACTTTTCATTGTAATTTCAATGTTAGTCGTGGCCTTTTTCATTTAGACCCTTGTATCTGTAACATGTTTAAGAATGACCTTAAAGATATAATTACTGACTTAAATAAAAATCAGTTGCCTTAGAGTAAAATTTTGTTGTAATGTATGTCTGTCATGTTTTGTGAATATGGTTTTGTTTACCAAGTTCTGAATAGCTGTCACCTATAATCCTTTAATTGACTGGAAATTGTATCTGAGATGATTGTCTTAAACCTTTAATTGCACCCATTGTTTATGCTTGTTTGGGAAGGTTTCTTATCTTCCAGGTGTGTCGGATTCTAGGTACTAATCCCTTTATAATCCCTATCTGTCAGTTTTATACGAACCTTCTTGTATTGTCTTTTCTCGTATTTATGTCAGTATCTGCTCAGTAAAGGACTTATAAAGTCGAAAGGTCTTGCAGACTCCTTTGTTTATTTTTCCTTCGTGGCAATTATCTTTATTTATATATATTTATATTATATATTTTCATATATGTTTAACCGAGGGGGAATTTATTAAGCGATAATAGAATTGGCGATCGACAGACGCGAACCACCGACCTCTCAATTCTAGGACTGGCAGTGGTGGTTTGGGGCTTCACTGCCAGTCCTAGAATTGAGAGGTTGGTGGTTCGCGTCTGTCGATCGCCAATTCTATTATCGCTTAATAAATTCCCTCTCTGTTAAACATATATGAAATATATTAATTCCGAGGTAGAGCGAATTTTATATTAAAGGACATTTGTAGTTCGATATATGTATATGAATCACGGTAATGTGATAGACTTTATATATATATATATATATATATATATATATATATATATATATATATATATATATATTATGAGCATCTTGTATTTTAATGGCATTTCTTATATATATATATATATATATATATATATATATATATATATATATAGATATCTATATATATATATATATATATATACATACATATGTATATATATATGTATATATATATTATATATATATATATATATATATATATATATATATATATATATATATATATATATATATATATATATATATATGATATTATATATATATGATATATATTATTATTATATATATATATATATATATATATATATATATATATAATAAGAAATGCCATTGTAATACAAGATGCTCATAAAATTCATTAAGTAGTGCCTGCGTGCTTTGGAATAAGCCTATAACTCCTAAAAGGCACTCGGTAACAACTGCTGTAGCTCCCTCATTCCATTAAGTCGAAATGCGTGACCTTGCAAGAACCACGAACACAATATAGTTTTGTCTATCCATCTATCTATCTTTTTCTTGTTTCCTCTTCCTCTTAACCCTTCTCATTTTATCCGTGTATTGTTTATCATCATCACCAAAGTAGTACCCTTGGAAAGTTGAAGGGTGATTCTAACGCTTACTGAAAATTCTTAGCAATAAAATAATAATTAGGACATTTTTTTTTAGATATGGTAGAAGTATGAATGAAAGAGTTCATTAGCGTTTCTTTGTATAGTTTTCTATGTTTAAACGACAAAAATTGTATTTTGTGGTTAATCAAATGTAACGACTTTTAAGTAAGTGAAGAGAATATTCCTTTCTCGCAATAATGATGGATACTTCAATCAATGTAATCCAGTATTCTAAAAATGACAAACCAATTAGCAGAGACAACACTCGAGGCCGTTATAGGTTTGATATATATAGCCGGCGTTGTTAGCACTGATAGATGCTTTGCTTTGGGGCGTCTACTACTAGATACGTTGCCAGTAGGGCGCAGATGGATGAATGCTCCCAGGCGCCAAAAGACCGGAAAGGGTTGAAGAGTTATGGCGTCTGCGTTTGACTGCATGCAATATCAGCCTAGCGTTCAGTGGAGCACTCAGGGTGCAAAACCTTACGGATGTAGTACTATCCTCTGTGACCGAGTGCATATACTGTAGCACTGGTGTATCACACTTTTGTTATTTGCATGCGCGTGAAGACGTTATGCTCTCAAATATCAAGCCACAAATGTCGTTTGATATCGAAGTCGTTATACAGGTGTATATACGTACTTACATCAATACTGAATTGAATTGAATATGGAATTTAGGCCAAGCACTGTTGTCATTCAGCGCTGAAATAGAAACTGTCAGAAAAAGGATTGATAGGTTTAACAGGAGGAAAACCTCAAAGCAGTTGCACTATGAAGCAATTGTTATAAGAGGGTGGAATGCAAGATGGAAGAGAGAGAATATGAAAGAAAGTACGGTAAAATGAACGAAAGGGATTGCAGCTAGGGCCCGAAGGCACGCTGCAAAGAACCTCAAGTACTGTGCTACATACATAAACCATTTGCTACGTCTTGAGTTTAAGGAAGTAAAAACGATTATATTTTGGGCAAAGCTTCAAGCACACAGACTCGCTATTTTGTAAGATTCGTCACGAACTTGTAATTGTAGATAGTCTGAAGTTAAGGATTTACAGTCTCCTACGTGCAACGGTTGTCATCGGGTGTTCTGCGTCTTGTTGACCAACGGTGGTGAGACTGATCACTTTTTTTTTTTTTATCTGTGATCTGGTTCTTTTAGTTGTTCGTTTAATTCCCCAATTTCAGTTGTATTTTATCTCCTGTTACGGAAGGTGAAGGTTAAAAAAAAAAAAAAATAAAAGCTATTAGACACCAGGAAATGTTCCCTAGAAGAACCCTTACTCAATTGTTTCTACTTCCTCAGAGAGAAGAGCAAAGGCCTCTTTTAGATAGTCTTTACTACCCTAGAATAGGAATCCTTATATTTAAAAACTCACGTTGTTATCTATTTGTTTACTGATTTGCTATCTTTTTCTAATAACAGATCTCTCTCTGTATTTCCTTATACCTTCTGTTACTTTTTTCACATTAACACCGTATTCTTGGGAAGCTTGGATTTCAGTTTAATGACTCCTGTGGCTTGTTTCGTATGAATATGGTTTGTCTTCTGAATAATAATAAATTAATAATAATAATAATAATAATCAACTAGATATACCATTCGATAGAGTACCCAGACAATTAGTGTTGGGATGTTTGAAGGAGCGGAGAAACCATGAAAATATGTCGTCGTCATTTGTGAAACCAAACGGAATGTACATATACACTGTATGTGTATATATATATATATATATATATATATATATATATATATATATATATATATATATATATATATATATATATATATATATATATATATATATATATATATATATATATATATATATATATATATATATATCATATATATATATATATGTATATATACATATATATATATATATATATATATATATATATATATATATATATATATATATATATATATATATATATATATATATATATATGTATATATATATATATATATATATATATATATATATAATATATATATATATATATATATATATATATATATATATATATATATATATATATATATATATATATATCAACCAGCACGGTAGTTGGCGATAAGTAAAGCCCAGCCACCTGGAGTAAAAAAAAATTAATAAATAAAATAAATAAATAAACGACTTTGGCCCGTCATAACTCAGAAAATATTCAACCAATCGGAATGAAACTGTGGCTTTAGAGGTTTCCCCACTAAGGCCTCTAATCATGCCAAATTTCATAGAAATTCGTTCAGCAGTTCCGAAGAACCAGATATCGATTTTTACCGGTAAAAGATACATCCGTGATACTTAGTTTTTTCTGAAATTCGTATTCTGGAGGGGTGTCTTTCGGGGGTTTGTTTTATTGGAAATCATGGAATTTTCAAGTTACAGTATGTTTGTTTGTATAGTGTTTTTATGTTGCATGGATCCAGTGGTTATTCGGCAACGGGACCAACGGCTTTACGTGACTTCTGAACCACGTCGAGAGTGAATTTCTATCACCAGAAATACACATCTCTCACTCCTCAATAGAATGGCAGAGAATCGAACTCTCGGCCACCGAGGCGGCAGGCAAGTTATAGTATGCCATTCAAATTAGCCGCCAAAATTCAAAATGTCCTGCTGCTCAAGTATGGACTCCTCACAACATTAGAAGAGACGCCGGTTCTTAATGTGTGTGAATAGCTAGTGCTTAAGAAGATTAAAGAGAAATTATAAACCGGGGTGGCCTAGTTAAGTAGCTATCTGTGGATGGATCTCTTGATATAAATACTACCTTTTCTGTAACTTTTCTCATTCATTATCTACCTGAACTATAGTACTTGCTTTCTATATTTCATGGAAAATAAATTCATTGTCCACGTTCATAAAATGGCATCACAAAATTAATGCAAGCATTCATGAGTAACATTACAAACTTATTGCCAGTATTTATGAGCAACTTCCGAACTCCTTGCTTTTGTTTCCATCCAGAAAACCTTGTGTTTATGCGTAACAACTAACAAACTCATTTCTTATGTACTACAAGAGTAACTCAGCATTCATGGAGTAAAACTCATTTCTTATGTTCATAGAGTAACAAACTCATTTCTTGCGTACATAAGAGTAAAACTCATTTCTTCCGTACATAGAGGAAAACTCATTTCTTGTGTACACAAGAGTACCAAACTCATCGCCTGAGTTTATAGAGTAACAAACTCATTGCCGGAATTCATTGAGTAACAAACTTATCGCCCGAGTTCATAGAGTAACATACTCATTGCCTGAGTTTACAGAATAGCAAACTCATCGCTTGAGTTCATAGAGTAACAACTCGTCGCCTGATTTCATTAAGTAAGAAACTCATCGCTTTAGCTCATGAAGTAACAATCCTCATTGCCTGAGTTCATAGGGTAACATAAAAACACAATGTTTGAGGATAATAGCATCAAAACTAACCTACATATCTGACAAACTTGACTACACCCTACTCAAAGTAAACATATATTCCAATTATTCTATGCAAAAAAAACTATCCATAATTTCCATGCTTTCAACTAAACAAAAAATTGCTTTCGTGTCGTCTGTTAACAGGAGCTGAAAGTTCTTAACTATGAGTCACAGACAAACTTCATAAAACAAATTCCATCTAACAGCTGAAATCCAAACATTAATCTAGACATAATGTGAAGAAAATTTTTTATGGTTTTGTTGAACTTGAAGAGAGTAGCTATTGGGTAAGCAAGCCCTATTATATTTTATCGCCATGACCCATACATTTAGGGAGCTTCCTATAACCCCAATAACTAGAAATTTTCAGTTGCAAGAGAGGAAATGCAAAGTACGAATCCTCTGAAAATTCTGTCAAGTGTAACGCCAACTTTACGCTTAGCAATTTCAGTTCGGGCAAAACCTTAATGAAGATTAGCCAAAACTTACCTGACTTTACTTAACCTCAAACTTAATCCATTTTCACGAAGCTAAAATTCTAAAATGAAACTTACCAAGACGCCTGTACATGAATTTAATTTGTTTTAATGCTGAATATTACAGTTTGATGGCATAAACATTTTTAATTCCTCAAACCTTAGAGAGTTCCTGCAAACCTAAGTGGGAGGAGCCAAACACAATAAACACCTAATGCCTATCTGAACTTGAAAGAAAATTAAGCACTAGGTTAATTCAACTCTTATCACCTGAAAGAAAATGACATTAGTTGCACAAAACCACCCAAGATCCTCCATACTAGGTCATACGACCTACTATGCAGAACATGTGGGCTCCCCCAACCCTTCAGGGGCGCCGCCCCTAAAGGGATGGAGGATATGGTTGAAGTATATACAAGTATATATAGGTATATACAAGTATACACTAATTTTAAAAGTATCTTTTTAGAAATTGATCAAGTAAATTTATGACAAAAAATGAAAATTTATGGCAAATTAAAAATGTGCATTCAAGACAAAAAAATTAAATACATTTATTTAAAAAAAATTGCAAAGTAAATCTATGACAAATTAAATTAGATCACTACAATTAAATAGTAAATTTATAACAAATTAATAAACTATGACAAAAATTACAAACTAAACGTGGCAAAAATAAATAAATAAATAATAAAAAAAAAAAAAAACTCCTACATACCTATTGCTAAAGAGAGCAGCTTTATCATGCGTGAGGCTTTATCGTTAGAACAGGAACTCAAAAGTCAAACTCTTACCAAAAACGTCCTGGAGAAGACAAAGCTTTAGAGCTGTGCGTCAATTACTCTAAATCTTGTACATTTTGGGCGTTTAGTCACGTCAAGTTAGGGTAAACGCCCACAGAAATATTTATAATGACTACCAGAGATTCGTACGAGACTGAATACGCAGCAAGATTCGAAAATCCCCGGAACAGATATACAATATTAGCAACAATACAGTAAAAAGTTCCGGTGTTACCTTGTAGAAGCCCGGGCTGTACTGTAGCTTGACCAACGAGTGACAGCATCGATGGAAAAATCAAACGCTGACTGCAGTCTAGTGGCGTGTTAACTTTACATTCCACGAAAACTTCACAATAGGACTAATAAGCCAAGATGAAGAGAAATTGATAACGCCATCCCGAGTGGCGGGGTGGGCGGTTGGCGCGGGAAGCCGCATGGAGCGATGTTACTGTCAGAGGGTTCAGAAGGTTCAAATGTCCAAACTCCAACGTCCGATCCAAACTCGAACGATGTTT
>NC_061101.1:12372219-12375054 GCF_015104395.2 Macrobrachium nipponense | reverse complement strand
TTGGCACTTAGTAAATTCCAAATGCCAGAATACGGAGTAATTCTGAAGTCCGTATCAGAACGAATCACGTTACCGACCTGACTCCTTATCAGGTCGGCAACGACACCCAGCCCTGATATTCTGGACGCGGGTTCGAATGCTGCTACGAACATCAAAATCACTTCATTTTCTTGCATTTGGATGCAAGGCTTTGTAGTGACAAGCGTAATCTAAGAAGTGTGAAGCTTTCGAGAAGTTAAGAGGGCCCTGTGTTATCATTCTGCATTTGGATCTAAGAAGTTAAGAGAGCACTGTGGTTATCATTCATGCATTTGGATCTCAGGCTTTGCGGTGACAAGCGTATCCTGGAAGTGTAAAGCGATTTCGAGAAGTTAAGAGGACACTGTTGTTATCGCTACGACATATGTTCTGCATTCTTTCTTATATGTATAATCTCATGTCACAACTTTTGCCTCATTTACAGGCGTTATCATTATCAGCACAGGGCTTATGACTGAAGGAGAAATACAGACTTGAAAAACTCGATCCTTCCTCCAGCGCTCGCTGTGTCGAAGACGTTGGCCAGGCCGTCCAGATCCATCACGCAGATGGTCACAGCCGATACGATCCGACGAACATGAAAGAGTCTGCACGACGTCCGTGTACACTATGCTTTGACTCCCCCCTGGAAATAGGAGGATAAGTTATTTAGAATCTCTCTCTCTCTCTCTGTCTCTCTCTCAATCATGTCAGTTAAGAAAAGATGTTCTTACAGGAACCGTTTTCAAAAGAGGGAATGACTTTTTTCGCATTGTCCAAACGTACAACAGCATTTAAATAAAAGAAAATCAGTCATACCTGAATGATGATTTTTATCATTGTTTATAGACAGTTAACGAGAAAATCAGTTTTATACCTGACTGATTTTTTTTTTTTTTGGTATTATTGTCTATACACTGTTCATACTTCCTTGATCAACACAGAAAATTGCCATGATACTCACATCGAGATCGAACCCCGACAATCAAATGACAGGCCAGGACGCCATGAATACACGGGTTTAATTGGTAACAGCCCTGGCCTGCCGTTTGAGAGACCGGGGTTCGATCCCGATGTGAGTCAGCAATTTATTCTTGGATAAACTTACTTGCGTATTCACTAGTTCCATATATATATAATAAATTATAATTATAGTATATGGAATATGTATATATATATATATATATATATATATATATATATATATATATATATGTATATATATTTATATATACATATATTATATCAACGGGAAATTCTCATGGTAATTTCACTTGGAATTCTACATATAAGTTAGACTCGTTTAACAGAGCCATGAAAGCCAATATCAAAGGAGCTAAATTAAATCATTCATATACTTGGTCCCCTGGGATTCAGGGAACACGGAGGAAGTTAAGCGAAGGATGTACAAAAATCACAAGACCGAAGGGGACGTAGTACATTATCACTTACGACGGAGATATAGGCGGAGCAGATGATCCCCATTATAGTGATGGAGTAATAACTCGACAGTCCCGTCACTGTGGACAGGGTGAGCGAAGGAGCGTAGAGACAGATTCCGTTGTAGATGATGTTGTCAATGATGAGAGAAACAGACGACAGCTTCCTCAGTCCTGGTGATCCAAACCTTAGAGTGATGTACTGTTGGGAAGGTGGGAGGAATGCAAGGCTGAGTTGCATACCAATCTCTATAAACTTATTACTGTGTTTACATAATACGTTTTTGGGTTTCAAATTCGTTACCCCAGTTGGGTTACAGTTTAAAAATTTTTTTTTACATCACTTACACAATGAGTGGTAACGGCTGATTTGCATAATTTGCATAATATTTCTCTAAACTTCACTTAATATATTGTAACTATGTTTACAGATCCGTTTTGGGTTTCAAATTCGTTACTCTGTTAGGTTAAAGTTTTTTATTTTTATTTTTTACATCACCGGAGTAATAATGATGTATTATCAAGGCTATTTCTACAGATATGTATTTACAGAATGCGTCGCTATATTATTCATGAAGCAAACTGTAGAGAATACTTTTAGAAATATAACTCAGAAAGAGCAAATATGCATATATATATATATAGATATATATATATATATATATATATATATATATATATATATATATATATATATATACGTATATAATATATATTTATATATATATATATATATATATATATATATACATATATAGCATATATATATATATATATATATATATATATATACATACGTATACATATATATATATATATATATATATATATATATATATATAATATATATATACTACATATATATATGCCGACAAATTTAATTATCCTCAAACAATCATTTCTATAGGCCTAACTCCAGTGTCTTATTGCTCTCCGTGTTAGATTCATTTTTAAATAATAATAATAATACTAATAATAATAATAATAATAATAATAATAATAATAATAATAATAATATAATAATAATAATAATAATAATAGTAATAATAATAATATATTATTACTATTAATAATAATAGTGATAATAATAATAATTATAAAATTAATTGAGAGAATTTTGTATAAAATCAAATCTGTAAATGCTGCCTTACTTATTATTAATAATAATAATAATAATAATAATAATAATAATAATAATAATAACAATAATAATAATAATAATAATAGATGAGACGGGATACAAATACCTGGGAATAATGGAAGGAGGAGATATAAAACACCAAGAGATGAAGGACACGATCAGGAAAGAATATATGCAGAGACTCAAGGCGATACTCAGGTCAAAACTCAATGCCGGAAATATGATAAAAGCCATAAA
>NC_061101.1:12342219-12362219 GCF_015104395.2 Macrobrachium nipponense | reverse complement strand
ATTTCGACTTAATGGAATGAGGGAGCTACAGTAGTTGTTTTGTTTACCGAGTGCCTTTTGGGAGTTATAGGCTTATTCCAAAGCACGCAGGCACTACTTAATGAATTTATGAGCATCTTGTATTACAATGGCATTTCTTCATATATATATTATATATGCCTATAATATATATATATATATATATATATAATAATAATAATAATAATATAATAATAATATATCATCATATATATATATATATATATATATATATATATATATATATATATATGCATATATGCATATATATATTATAATATATATATATTATTATTATATATATATATATATACTATTTATATATATATATATATTATATATATAATTATTATTATTATTATTATTAGTTATTATTATTATTATTATATCATATATAATATATATATATAAATATATATGATATATATAATATATATATATATATACATATATATACATTATATGTATATATATATAATATATATAATGATATATATATATATATATATATAGGATAGAGTAGATTATAAATATATATTTATATATATATATACTATTATATATATATGAATATATATATAGTATATTATATATATATAAGAAAAATGCCATTAAAATACAAGAGTGCATTATATATATATATATATATACTATATATATATATATTTATTTTATATATTTCTATATATATCTAGATATATATATATATATTATAAATATATATATATATAATATACATAACATACTATATATATATATATGTCTATCACATTAACCGTGAATTCATATACTATATCGAACTACAAATGTCCTTAATATCTAATTCGCTCTACTCGGAATTAATATATTTTTCATATATGTTTAACCGAGAGGGAATTTATTAAGCGATAATAGAATTGGCGATCTTGTCCCCCGTTACTTGGAACCATCTCCGATTCTCATATATATATAATTCTCTAGATTTAGTTGATAAATTAAACAAAATTGCTCTTTGCCCTACTGATAGATTCGTTAGTTTTGACGTATTCTCTTTTACTAAAGTCCTATAGACTCTATTTTAGAATATCTTAGCAATGAAACTAACTCCAGCATGAATTACCTCTACCTATAAGTCACATTATTTCACTCACGAGTTTGTGCATTTGTGATTGTAAGTTTATATTCATGGTGAATTTTTATCAAACAAACTTTTTGGCCATGGCAATGGGAAATCCTTTATCACCATTACTCTCAAAACCTGTATAATGGAATTCTTTGAAAAACGCTACTTACCTAATATTCATTCATATTCCTGTAAAGTGGTATCGTTACGTTGATGATGTTTAGCTGTTCTTCCTGTCGGTATTGATGTAAATGATTTACTCTCTAAGTTAAATACCAGGTACCATCAATTAAGTTTACTCTAGAATTAGAAAAAGACAATTGCCTCCCTTTCTTAGACGTTTGAATACATAGAGAACCATTTCAATGTTAAATTCAGTATTTATAGGAAACCGACTAACAACTTAACTTATGTTCATTTCTTCTCAGGCCACCATCTTAATATAAAAAATCATTTGTTTTTTCCTCTATGTTTTTACGAGCATGCGAATGTCAGTCCACAATATTTGGATCAAGAAAATTGAATACATAAGAAAAATAGGGAAAGATTTATGCTATCCTTCACATCATATTAGACATTTGTTATAATAAAGCCCACAAAAATGTTTTTATACTGTAAATACCCCACAGAAAGAAAATTCTAAGAACATTCTCTGTTTGCCTTATTTTAACGGATTTGAAACCATTAAACCATTGTTAAAAGCTTTTAATGTCACCTTGTTTTTTCCTATAATAACACACTAAAAAGAATGTTAATAAAAAATGGCCCCAGAGAAAGCAACAACATAATATATAAAATTCCATGTATGGATTGTCCCTCATTCTATCTCGGACAGTCCAGCAAAGGCTTAGAAGTAAGGCTAAGCCAGCATAAATACTCTGTAAAAACTGGGCAAAAAATCAAAAATAATGCATTATTCATTCATTTAAGTGAAAACCAACCACCGAATTAATTGGATTGATAGTTCAGTAATTGCATGGTCAAGAGATGTCTTATCACGAAATCTGTTAGAATCTGCTTTAATACAACTTACTTTTCATTGTAATTTCAATGTTAGTCGTGGCCTTTTTCATTTAGACCCTTGTATCTGTAACATGTTTAAGAATGACCTCAAAGATATAATTACTGACTTAAATAAAAATCAGTTGCCTTAGAGTTTATTATAAAATTTTGTATAATGTATGTTCTGTCATGTTTTTGTGAATATGGTTTTGTTTCCAAGTTCCGAATAGCTGTCACCTATAATCAATTGTCTGGAAAGTGTATCTGAGATGATTGTCTTAAACCTTTAATTGCACCATTGTTTATGCTTGTTTGGGAAGGGGTTTCTTATCTTCCAGGTGTGTCGGAATATTCTAGGTTAACTAATCCCTTTATAATCTATCTGTCAGTTATACGAACCTTCTTGTATTGGTCTTTTCTCGTATTTATGTCAGTATCTGCTCAGAAAAGGACTTTTAATTTTAAAGTCGAAAGATCTTGCAGACTCCTTCGTTTATTTTCCATTCATGGCATTTACTTTTATTTATGGATTTATCACGTTCCTAACTTTCGTGATTCAGTTATACATACATACATATATATATATATATACTATATATATAATATATATATATATCTATATATATATATATATATAGCTACTAATAGATATAGATATATATAGATATAGAATATATATGAGAGATATATATATAGATATAGAATATATATTATATATATACTAGAATAGATATATATATAGATATATATATATATATACTATCTATATATAGATATATATATATATATAAATATATATGATATATGATATATATATATATATATACAGATATATATATAATCATAGATATATATATATATATATATACCATATAGATCATATATAGATATATAATAATATATAGATGATATAATATATACTATACATATAATTATATGTATACATATATATATATCTAGCTAGATATATATATATAGATAGTAAGATCAGAGATATAGATATATATAGATATATATATCAGATCATAGCTATATATATAGATATATGATATTATATAGATATATAGATATATATATATAGATATATGATGAGATATATATAGATATAGTATATATATATATAACTATATCATATACATATATATAATACCATATAGAGATATATATATATATAGATATATATATATATATATATATATAGCATATATATATATATATATTATTTATATATATATATCTCATAGATAATATAGATATATATAATTAACTATCTGGATATATATATATATAGGATAATATAGAATAATTATATATATATAGGATATATATATATAGTATAGATATACATAATATATATATATATATATATAGAATATATAATATGATATATATATATATATATATATATATGTATATTTATATATTAGATCATATATATGTATAGAGATATATATATATATATCATATGTATCATATATATACATATATATAGGATAGATAATATATATATATAGTATATATTATTAATAATATATATATTCAGAATAATATATATGTATATATATATACATATACCTACTACTATTAACATATAGATATAGATATATATATATATATATATATACTCATAGATATATATACTTATATACGATATACTATACATCATATATATATTAATATATATATGACCATATATATTACTATATATATATATATATATGTATATATATTAATATATATGATATATATATATATATATATTAATATATATATATATATACATATATATATGTATTTATATATAAATATAAACATATATTTATATATATATATAATATATATATATATATATAGCTATATGTATCATATATATATATTATATATAATAAGATATATCATATAATATCATATACTATATTACTATATATCTATGATTCTATATATATATATATATATCTATATCATATAAATAAATAAAATATACTATAGTATATATATTACAATATATTATATATATATATATATATACAAATGTATTTACAATTATATATATATAATAATATATAATATATATATATATATATATACTATATATATATATTTATATATATATATAATATATATATCATATATATCTATATATCATTACATACTATATATATATATATATATATATATAATATATATACTTAATATACTATATAATATATATATATATATATATATAATCTAGTGTATATATATATATATATATATATATATATAATATATATATATACTCATATATATATATATATATATATACTATATATACTACTATATATATATATCATATATATATATATATATCAAATATATACACTATATTATATATATATATATAATATATATATATCTATATATATATATACATACATATATAACAATATAATATATAATATATATAACATATATCATATATATATATATATATATATATATATGCTATATATATATATATATATATACATATATATACATATTATGCATATATGCTTAAAAAATCACAGTAGATGCACGTGACTTCATTAATTAAGCGAATACCACAGGAAAATGATATTCAGAAATCCAAGCGCTTTCGTCTTTACTAAGGACATTGTCCAGAAGCGAATGAAATACAATGGAGAGACAGGTCTTAGGTACACAACAGATCAAGAATACCAGATGGTTAATTGCCAGAAGGGAAGGGTAAAAAATTAAAAGAGATAATCCAGGATTATCGGATATCACACGGTCACCAAACCTAAACAGATTTACCCTAACAGAAATTACAAAGTATCTTTACAGTCCAAACATGTAAAGAAAAACTGAATATATTAATTTTGTTGCTTATATTTATCTACAAATTTAAATAAAGCAAAACTTAAATTATAACATTTCTATTATTTGACTTGATGAAACAAGATTCAATGATATTCCTTTTAACTGTGTCATTACATGGGATTAAAGCTCTTGCTTGACTCCAGTTAATAGGTATGAAAATCTAATAAAATCTCTCATATGTACGAATAATGCATTCGATATTTGCCCAGTTCTCACAGAATATGGTGCTGTTTGAGACGTTGTGAAAGAGATTTACCGGTCTGTCCGTAATAGACTTTATCACACTTTTTGCAAGGAATTTCATATATGCAGCTGGAAGATCTTTAGGAGAATTTTTATTACTAAACTCTTGACATTATTATTACTGAAAACATCATTAATGTTAAAAAGCTTTAAAATTCTAAGAATATCTAAAAACCTTTCATCATAAGGTAATTTTAGAATGTTATGCTTACTAAATTCAAGTTGTCATAGTTGAATAAAATGTTTTTTTTCTAGCTCTTCCCATTTTCCTGCCACATCTACAAAAAGTCCTTGGGTATTTAAGTTCAATGGCAATATCATAAATAGTTTTAATTTCAGCGTCAATAAACTGCGGGCTACAGAACACTAAAGCCCTTAGGAACATCCCAGAAAAAAACAGAGAATTTAACATTTTGATGGTGATTGGGAGTAGTAATGAACAAAAGAGGCAATATTAGTTGATTTTCGAAAGACTGAAAAGTGAATTTTCTATCATTTCTATGGACAGTTACATCAAGAAAATTCAAATTACAATTTCTTTCTTCCTCTACAGTAAATTTTATAGAAGGGACTAAATTATTGAGATTATTAAGGAACCTTACCTGGAGGTTTTCGTGAACTGGCCAAAGGTACAGAAGATATCATCCACGTATCTAAACCAAATAACTTTTTTGGTTTTTTGGGGCAAAATTCTTGGTAAGAGTTTTGTCTCAAAAAATTCATGTAAATATGCTAGGACAGGAGATAAGGATTACCCATGGCCACCCTGCCAAATTTTTTGTACAAAAAATTCCCCATTGAAACAAAATTTACTATCTTTGATACCATAACCTTATGAGACTAATGAGATTTTCTACACTTAAGGGAATGTTCCATGACGCTCTAATTCCTCTTCCAATATTCAAGTAAGTCATCTACAGGCACTTTTTTGTAAATAAGAGACAACATCAAACTAACCATATTAAAATCATAATTCAAATTTAAACTATTCAATTTGTTTATAAAATCAACATTGTTTTTAACATTCGTGTTAGAAATATTTCCTACCAAAGGAGTAAGAATTTTTACAAGCCATTTAGATAATTATACGTAAACTGAGCACTGAACTAATGATTTGGTCTGATAGGGTTATTGATTTTTATGTGTCTTGACTAAACCATACATTAATAAGGTAGGGAGGCGCATTGCGGTGTAAACTGTTTAATTAATTAAATGGTCCAAGCCCTTCAAAATGGAATTTATTTAATTTGTTTATTAAAATGGGAGTTAACTGTCTGTGTAGGGTCAGACCTCAGTTTCGTATAAGTATCAGTGTCATTTAAGCAATGTCATTATTTTACTTATATAGTCACTTTTTATTCATAATTACCACTGCATTAGATTTATCTGCTTTTTGTCACCTTCACTGTTTCGTCTTCTTTAATTTTCTTAAAAGCCTGGAGAAATTCACGGGTACATTAGGGGGGAGAAGGTTTACTCATAGCAACCATACACAATACCTTTACAAATATTGAGATCATCAGGGCATAGGTTTTGATTCAATTTTTCTAAATAACAAAAGGATTTGAGATGTCGACACAGTCCAGGTTACCATTAAATACACCAAAACTTAACCCATATCCCAAACCGCCGCTGTCGTAGCACTATCCACTGGTTTGTCAGATAAATTTAATCAAGAAGTCCACGTTGGCATGCCTTAGTCCAGTCGCTTTCAGCAATAAGATTTTTCAGCTTGACTTGGAGCTTCCTGCAAGACGGTTTGCAGCACTTTTCTCATTTTCCATAGCAAAAAAATAATCCAGCATCCGATTCTTCCAATCGACAGGAACCGTCTGATTAAAGCTATACCGTCTGCTTCTAAGTGTACGGAACGCATCATCTACTTCCACTTTTGTTTGATGTCGATGTGGTTTCTGAAGTATGATGCATTGAAACTCGTCGAAAGGTCGCTCTGCTAGGCGAAGAATTCTCACTGGTAAAATCGACTTGGGCATCACTTGCTCGTTCATGCACTTCCGTAGAAAGTTGAGTCGGAGTTTCAGTTTTGTGAGCGATGATAAGAGCATTACAGAAGGATGTCACGAATAGAACAAGGCTCGGAAAAAAAAAAAAAAAAAAAAATTCAAAGAAAAGGCGTAGAAGTTGCGTGTGGTTTACATTATGCTTAAAAAATCACAGTAGATGCACGTGACTTCATAAATAAGCGAATACCACGGGAAATGATAGACAGGAATCCAAGCGCTTTCGTCTTTATTCAGACATCGCCAAGAGCTACTAAAGTACAATCGGAGAAGGAAGGCCTCAGGTACAAACAAGATCAGGAATACCAGATGGTTAATTATCAAAAGGGTTAAAAATTAAAAGGGATAATCCAGGATTATCGGATAATCACACGGTCACAAACTTAAACAGATTCTGACACTAACCGAAATTACAAAGTATCTTTACAGTCCAAAACATGTTAAAAACTGAATATATTAATTTTTGGTTGCTTATATTTATCTACAACTTTTTTTCATTATGAAAGCATCAGTTAGAAATAAACCAAGACTTAAATTTAGAACATTTCTATTATTTGACTTGATAAAACAAGATTCTTTTAATGATATTCCTTTTAACTGTTGTCAGTTACATGGAAGGGACTAAGGCTACTTGCTTGATTTCTCCAGTCATTTAATAGGATGGTCTAAATCTCTCATATGTACAAATAATGCATTCGATATTTGCCCAGTTCTCACAGAATATTGATGTTGCTTAAGACGCTGTGAAAGAGATTTGCCAGTCTGTCCGTAATAGATCTCAATATTTGTAAAGGTATTGTGTATGGTGCTATGAGTAAACCTTCTCCCCCTAATGTACCCGTGAGTATTTCTCCAGGCTTGTTTTAAGAAATTAAAGAAGACGAAACAGTGAAGGTGACAAAAGCAATAAATAAACTAATGAAGTGGTAATTATGAATAAAAGTGACTATATAAGTAAAATAATGACATTGCTAAATGACACTGATACTTATACGAAACTGAGGTTTCTGACCACTACACAGGACAGTTAACTCCCATTTTAATAAAACAAATTAAATCCATTTTGAAGGGCTTGGACCATTTAATTAAACAGTTTACACCGCAATGCGCCTCCCTACCTTACATGTATGGTTTAGGTCAAGACCACATAAAAATCAATAACCCTATCAGACCAATCATTAGTTCAGTGGGCGCAGTTTCGTATAATTTGATCTAAATGGCTTGTAAAAATTCTTACTCCTTTGGTAGGAAATATTTCTATCACGAATGTTAAAAACAATGTTGATTTTATAAACAAATTGAATAGTTTAAATTTGAATTATGATTTTATAATGGTTAGTTTTGATGTTGTCTCTTATTTACAAAAGTGCCTGTAATGACCTTACTTGAATATTTGGAAGAGGAATTAGAGCGTCATGACATTCCCCTTAAGTGTAGAAAATCTCATTAGTCTCATAAGGTTATGTATCAAAGATAGTAAATTTTGTTTCAATGGGGAATTTTTTGTACAAAAATTTGGCATGGGCCATGGGTAATCCCTTATTCTCCTGTCCTTAGCAATATTTACATGGAATTTTTTGAGACAAAACTCTACCAAGAATTTTGCCCCAAAAAGTTATTTGGTTTAGATACGTGGATGATATCTTCTGTATTTGGCCAGTTCACGAAAAACCTCCAGGAATTCCTTAATAATCTCAATAATTTAGTCCCTTCTATAAATTTACTGTAGAGAAGAAAGAAATGAAATAATTTGAATTTTCTTGATGTAACTGTCCATAGAAATGATAGAAATTTCACCTTTTCAGTCTTTCGAAAATCAACTAATATTGCCTCTTTTGTTCATTACTACTCCAATCACCATCAAAATGTTGAAATTCTCTGTTTTTTTCTGGATGTTCCCAAGGGCTTTACGTGTCTGTAGCCCGCAGTTTATTGACGCTGAAATTAAAACTATTTATGATATTGCATTGAAACTTAAATACACCCAAGGACTTTTTGTAGATGTGGCATGGAAAAGAGCTAGAAAAACATTTTATTCAACTAATGACAAACTTGAATTTAGTAAGCATAACATTCTAAAATTACCTTATGATGAAAGGTTTTTAGATATTCCTAGAATTTTAAAGCTTTTTAACATAAATGTTGTTTTCAGTAATATTAATGTCAAGAGTTTAGTAATCAAAAATTCTCCTAAAGATCTTCCAGGCTGCATATATGAAATTCCTTGCAAAAGTGTGATAAAATCTATTACGGACAGACTGGCAAATCTCTTTCACAGCGTCTTAAGCAACATCAATATTCTGTGAGAACTGGGCAAATATCGAATGCATTATTTGTACATATGAGAGATTTAGGACCATCCTATTAACTGGAGTCAAGCAAGAGCCTTAGTCCATGTAATGACACAGTTAAAAGGAATATCATTGAATCTTGTTTTATCAAGTCAAATAATAGAAATGTTCTAAATTTAAGTCTTGGTTTATTTAAACTTGATGCTTTCATAATGAAAAAAGTTGTAGATCAAAGTATAAGCAACAAAATTAAATATATTCAGTTTTACAGTTTTTGGGACTGTAAAGATACTTTGTAATTTCGGTTAGGGTCAGAATCTGTTTAAGTTTGTGACCGTGTGATAATCCGATAATCCTGGATTATCCCTTTTAATTTTTACCCTTTTGATAATTAACCATCTGGTATTCCTGATCTTGTTTGTACCCGAGGCCTTCCTCTCCGATTGTACTTTAGTAGCTCCTTGACGATGTCTGAATAAAGACGAAAGCGCTTGGATTCCTGTCTATCATTTCCCGTGGTATTCGCTTATATATATACATATATATTATTGTATATATATATTATATATATATATATATATTATATATATATATATATATATATATATATAAACTATTGGTTTAATGCATCTTAAAAAAGGATGAAAACCGTTTTTAATAAGATAGCAAGTGCGACCTGTTTTGAAGACAAAAGAAATATTTTCCAGTGCGGATACATTGAACAGATTGAACAAACCTTAGAAAAATAATATACGTACGTAAAATTCCCATGCTATCAAATCGAATCTCCCACCGCTGAAAATGATCACTGCCTTTCGAATGCTGTTGATTTCCGACGATTTCGGCAGGTCACAGAAATAAAGACGCCCGCAGATTCCTGACCGTCCATTCGAAGACGTCCACATGCCAAGGCTACATCTTTCTCCTGAAGGATCCGAACCCACTTCTGAGTTACACCAACGCTTCTAAGGGCGCCTGGGACTACGACGGAAAGTAAGGCTGTTGATTGATTGTTTTGTTATTGCAAAGATATAAACGGGGTGGGTGGGAATGGTGAATTTCAATAACGTTCATAGAGGGTATCTGAGAACATTTTTTTCCGAGAAGTAAACCTAAACGTTTATGAATGTTAAGAGAACTAAGTCACCATTTATAATCAAGACGATTTAAGAAATACAGCTTAAATTGAGATATATTAGAAAGGCGATGAGTCAATATTTGCTTTGCTTGAAATGTCTCATTTCCTTTGCATGCTTGATAAAAAAAATGATCAAAATAAACTCTCATCTTAGATAACTGGTTATTTATTACGTAATGTTCTTTATCGTTATTATTTGTGTGTGTGTGTTTCTGCCTAAATTGCGAACCACTGACTTTTCTGTGCCCTTCTTTTCACTTTTGAGTTCGGACCTGGGGCTGGATAGGGTATTTGGACCAGCCATGCCCCATATTACGAGTGGAAGCGAAGTCTTACTGGAAACGGGCTTATTTCTGGCGGCCTGGCCCTAACGCTGTTTAAATGCTAATATCTCCAAAAGTATTGAAGATAAAAGAAAAATCTTATCGGTAGATAAAACTTTACATCTTTAAATTTCATCCAATATTAAATTATTTTCACAATATCACAAATTCACATTTAAATGATGTTTTAATTATTGCCTTAGGCCCTAACGGTATTCAAATGTTAATATCTCCAAAAAGTATTGAAGATAAAAGAAAAACCTATATCGGTAGATAAAACTTTACATCTCTAAATTTCATCCGAATATCAGATTCATTTTCACAATATTACAAATTCCACATTTAAATGAGGTTTTAATTCTTGCATTATGCTCTAACGGTTTTCAAATGCTAATATCTCCGAAAGTATCGAAGATAAAAGAAAAATCCTATCGGTAGATAAAACTTTACATCTTTTAATTTCATCCCATATAAAATTTGTTTTCACAATATCACAAATTCACATTTAAATGAGGTTTCAATTATTGCCTTAGGCCCTAACGCTATTCAAATGCTAATATCTCCGAAAGTATTGAAGATAAAAGAAAAATCCTATCGGCAGATAAAACTTTACATCTTTTAATTTCATCCCATATATAAGATTGATTTAAGACTGTTTGAAATGTAATTAACGATCATAATTATATAGCAGAGAGTTCAGAGATAACTAATTAACACCCTTTGATGGTTTAAGTTGAAGTTTCGCGAGTTATCGCCTCTAGGGCGTCTGCTGGTTATTATTATTATTATTATTATTATTATTATTATTATTATTATTATTATTATTATTATTATTATTATTATTATTATTATTATTATTATTATTATTCAGAAGATAAATCCATACTCATATATAACAAGCCCGCAGGGGTCAGTGACTTGAAATTAAAGCGTCCAGAGAATGGCGTTCACCTTAAAGAACTACAGAAATACACAAAGAGATCAGTGATAAAAATAACAAAAAGATAAATGAATGAAAAAATAAATAAATATATAAAAAAATAAATAAGGTAACAAAAACACAAGACGAGTTGTTTTGGGTAGTAGTGTCGGTCGTCGGAACGAAAAATGAATAGATGAATCAACAAATGGATAAGAATATAAACAAATGAGTGAAATAGGATATTTATCATCTTGTTTTACTTCTCTTCTCACAAAACAGGTTCATTATCGCGGGTCTGTCGATGGAGGATCTGAGCGATGTTGCTCTTTCGGGCAAAGGGAAGAAGACGGAACACATCATTGGTCTTCTGCAGGTAATTGTTTGTTTGTTTGTTTGTAGGTGTTTTTCGTTGTTTTTCGTGCATGGAACCAGTGGTTATTCAGCAACGGGTCCAACGGCTCGACGTGACTTCCAAACCACGTCGAGAGTGAACCTCTATCACCAGAAATACACATCCCTAACCCCTCAGTGGAAGCCCAAGAATCGGACTCGCTGCTACTGAGGTGGCAGGCTATGACCATACCTATCACGCTACTGAGGTGCTCTTTATTTATAGATAATGGCATAGTGATTGCTTCGATTTTTCATTTTCGATAAAGACTGAGTTTGGTGGAAAGCTTATTTCATATTAGTTTTACTGATATAATAATAATTATTGTAATAATAAAATAATAATAATCAATAATAATAATGGTGAAGAAAAATCCACAATGATGTCAGTGTTGATATACATTGAAAATATACAGCTATAACACTTTATACAAACACACACACACACACACACACACACATATATAATTAACATTATATATTATATATACATATATATATATATATATATATATATATATATATATATATATATATATATATATATATATATTTACTGAGATCATAGTGAATTTACTTCACCATTTTAGTGACTTATGTGATTTTCAGATGATAATAATAATAAAGTATAGTGGTATTACAAATAATCACATTATATCACATTGATTGGTACTGTAGCTTCTGCAGTTACAAATGGCACTGCCAGCTCGCTAAAAATGTATCAGTTTAATTACGAGGATTGTCTCGACGAATGGTAAGTCTATCTATATATGTCAAAGACAGCATGGTACGCTTCTCTCTTATCACAGATACAGATTATTGTTGTTTATAAAATTCTTGTTAACCTACGATAAAATTCTTGTACTAACGAAAAGATACCAAGCATATTGATATGACTATTATCAATTAGAACCAGTTATGCTAATTTAATAATGTTGATGATTATAGTAGTTCAGTTTTTTACAAAATTATAATTTTTTGTTTTTTGTTTTTTGTGTCTTGAAATTCGGTACTCAGGATAAAATATTGCCCAATTAATCAAATGAACTCAAATTATTCTGTGAACGTAAACTTGAATGGTAAAACCAACTGACGAGGATATATATATATGTGATGGAACTACTGTACATAGCCGCAGTCTATGTCCCGGAACAGCGACATATGGCTATCTGTCATTATGTTCTTGAACTTTACTCTTGAATGCTATCAGCCTATTTTCTCGTTTTGATATTGCGGGTAAGTTTATTGCACTGAGCAGCGCCTCTGACAGAAACATCTTCATCAGCAGGCGTTGTCCGATACTCTGTTTTTTTTCATCTGTCCATCCGCCTGTGGTGTTTTTGTATGGTAAACATTGCGTCCCGGGTTTAGATGTACTTCTCTTACATTCAACGATTATAATAATATCCTATTTCGAATATTAAGGTGTAATTCGCATACAGTAAATTATTAAAACACTATTCAGTTGCAAATGTACACCCAGACATCCCTTTTTTTATTTACCTAAAAACTTACAAATAGCGTAACTATCTAAAGCCCGGGACGCAGTTTTGCCATACAAAAACACCACAGGCAGATGGACAGATGAAAAAAAACAGAGTATCAGGGGCTCGTGATTCGGCAAGTTAAGTGTTCGTCTGTTTAGGTAATCTATCACGAGAACTTCTAACCTACGGGGGATGTACCTTTGGCTAGGTTGTATCTATTCACCTATTTTCAAGCATGAACTTATAATATCTTCACTGTAGGGGAAAGGTTTATTTCTTTGATCAAGTAACAACTTTTCCGCATAAAAATCGTCAAATAGCTTTTTGCGTTTGGTAAAAAATAACCAAAGCGTTACTGGGTTGGGGGGGGCGTGCTAAAATCTAACGGTCAAATAGAGCGTTGTTTACCAACGAAAATTAAAATAAATACGCTATATTTTATTAGAAACAATTTTTCTGTACTTTTTAAAATACTCATAATTCTTTTTTTTTTTTTATTTTCATTCTAATAAACAAATTATAAATACCCTATCCTAAACTTCCGGTAACTTTAACTCAACGCAAAAAGTCTTTTTTAGGCTTTCCTACCTCTCCCCCCCCCACCCCCCAACAACAACAACAACGGCAAAGTACTTTGTAAGCTTACTCCCCGAATAAGCGAAAAGTTCGTTTGCTTTTGTATTATATATTCATGTTCTATTGCGCATGTCTGTCAAAAAATAGATAGATGTCTAAGATTACCCCAGGTTCTTTGCTAAAGCGTTTGCATTGACTTCTACAGAACCTACCTTGACTTTCTATATTAACTGGTATTTGAAGATTTTATGCATACCTAAAGAAAGTGAATTACATTTCTCATTAAAGCAGCAAACGATATAGCCGAGTTAACCGCCTGACAGATCATTATCATTATTGGGGAAGTAAGTCTGCAGTAGTATACCTGTTTGATTTTATTTAAAATACATAAAGCAGAAAAGCTTTCGGTGACCTGCACGGTCCTCCTTGTCAAGAGACCTACAAAAAGGACCGTGCAGGTCATCGAACGCTTTGTGCTTTATATATTCTAAATAAAATACAAACAGGTATACTACTGTGGATTTACTTTCCCATTTTATTGACTCGTGTGATTATGAGTTTTCTTTGGATTATCGTTATTCTTATCATTTAGGAAATACGTCTGTAACTTTGTATACTTCAGGAGGATCCCTATGAATGCAAAGTCTACATGAACCGACTCTTCTGGGGCAATGGCACGATGGTCATCGTCAACAGATGGAGGAGCCAAGGATTCACCTCCAGTGCTGAATTATTCCCTGATAAAACCTGGGACCTGATGGGAACTCCCCTTACGGTACGCCACTGTCGTCCTTTTCGACTTATCCTTTTTAATTTTATTTTCAAGTGCTCCCTACTCGTTCTGTCGAGTAGCAGGCTTCATTTCATATTGAATATTACTAGATAAAACCTTGGATATACTGGAAACTCTCCTTAAAGAATGCCAAAAGATGGCATCTTTTCACTAAGTCTTTGGATAATCTAGTTCCTCGTTGTACGAGTGGATTTCGCGCTCGGCTACCAATCCGGTGGTCCGAAGTTCGATTCTCGTCTCAGCCAACGCGGAAGCAGAGGAATTTATTTCTGGTGATAGAAATTACATTCTCGCTATAATGTGGTTCGGATCCTACAATAAGCTGTAGGTCCCGTTGCTCGGTAAACCAATGTTTCTAACCACGTGAAAATATCTAATCCTTCGGGCCAGCCCTAGGAGAGCTGAGCTGTTAATCAGCTCAGTGGTCTGGTAAAACTAAGATATACTTAACTTTAACTTTGGATAATCTTCAGGGGCGCTGTCCTTGGAGGTTGAATAATATTGAAATTCGTTGGGGAATCCAATCCCTTTCTTGTAAGCCTGTCAATTAGGCTACGTCCTGATCTTTCCGGAATAGTTGTTAATATGTCTAAACGCTTGTCTTCCCATGACCTAGGTCCTAGGAGGAACCATTTGCCAATATTTCCCGACTAGAAAATAAAATAAGCAATAGAGTTTCAAGATATCAGTCGTTAACTTATCTAAATTAGTTAATGAAGGCATCTTATCACTCAGTAGCATTCGATAATATATTATACCGATAATAATAGCCAGTAGGGGCGCCTAAGGGGAATAACTCGCTAAGCTACAAGTTAAACCATCAAAGGGTCTTCCAACATCCAACTGCTAATAATATGACAAACGATACAATGCGAAATGATTCTTCATAGCGGAGGTGAGAAGACATGGTTTAAGTGAGCCTAGTATTGGAGAAAACTATCGAATTTGGTGGTAATAGCATCAATTTTGAGAAAATTATAATGCAACGATTAAAACTTCATTAAAATGTGATGTATGTTATTTTAGAAATAAATCTTATATGGGATTTTAAACTTTAAAGACTTAAGGCGTTTTATCTGCCAGAAGGAAGTTTTTCTTTTATCTTCAATACTTTTGGGAGATATAGCATTTAAATAGCGTTAGGGCCGGGCCGCCAGAAATGAGCCCGTTTCCAGTACAACTTCGCTTCGCTCGTAATAATAATAATAATAATAATAATAATAATAATATATAATAATAATAATAATAATAATAATCTTATTAATTCCGAATTCCCTCATTTCCAACAGTTCATCACATTCGAGTTCGAACCGCATATTATTCATAATAACAAAGGCAGGAGCCGAGGCGAGTCTGAATATATAGGAAGGACATCCAAATCGCATCGGCTCTCTCCACCGTCCTCAATTTCTCTGCAAATCATAGAGCCGCCAACGGGTAGGTGAATCATAAACAAGTCAATGAATAGGTAAATGACTGAATAAATAAAATGAATGAGGGTCAATGAAGTTGTGAAAAGAGACAAGGCCCTTTGTGGATGACATTACAGAACACTTTATGATTGCATAGTGTGAATTTATGCATGTATATATATATAGATATATGTAATTATGTAATTTTATATATATATATATATATATATATATATATATTATATATATATATATATATACTGAATTACCACTGACTTTGCCCCCCTGACTTCAGGAGAATACTGGGGATACAAAAACGAGGACGGGACCTGGAATGGAATGACGGGAGAACTAGAGAGGAATGAGGGCCATTTCGGAATGGCTTTCTTCTTCCTGACGAACAACGACGACATGATGGACGTCTTGGATTATTCCAGATTTTACGATTCCGGGGGGGGGGGACGTAAGGATTCCCTTGAATTATCTCTTAAAGAATTCCCTTTTCATTAACCATGTATCTATTCCCGTGGATTAGTCCAGATTCCAAAGCTCCTAGGAAGTTTTATACGATTCCGACCTAAGGATTCCCTTGAATTATCTCCGAAAGACTTTCCCTTGATTAATCATGTATCAATTCCCTTTCAGTTAGATTCCCTTTGATCAGTCCTCATTCCAAATCTCTCAGGAAATTTTTAATTTATACGAGTCCGACTTAAGGATTCCCTTAAATTATATCTGAAAGAATTCCCTTGGATTAAGCATACATCGATCCCCTTGATTATCCAGATTCCAAAGCTTGTAACGTCCATTTGATTAGATCAGATTCCACGGCTCTGAGGAAATTCCTAGCTTTTTTATTTTTATGTAAGGATTATCCTCAAGTTATCCGTGCAAGGATTCCCTTAAATTAACCATGTAACGATTCCTTTGTTTAGTCCAGATTCCACAGCTCTGAAGAAATTCCCAGATTTTACGATTCCGGCATAAGGATTCCCTTAAATCATTCCGCGCATAGATACTCTCAGATTATTAGCCATGTAACAATCTCTTTGACCATTCACATTCCAGTTCTGAGGAAACTCCCAAAATTGTGATCCCTGCACGGATGCTCTCAAATTATCCAAGTAGCAGTTCCCTTTAATTTAACCATAGTTTTTGGGACAGGGTACCCTTAGATTATTCTAGATTCAACGTTTCCCACGTGAGATTCTCTTAGCATAGCCATGTGGATTCTTTTCGGTAAGTCTGGATCCAGTTCCTAATAAAGAATCCTCTTGGATTGGTTCTGAATCCACGTCAGAATCCCGGATGAGTTCGGATTCTGCGATTTCGATGCAATATTTTTATGTAGTAGAAAGTTAGCAATAAAAATTTCACATACGTTTAGTAATTATTCAATATTCTAAAATAAAATGGATACTTTTGCTGCACTGTCTGTAAGCATGATTTTGTTAACCCTAAAATCGAATTCTCTCTACAGTTGTTCATCTAAGAATGTCAGCCTTAACTATAGTTTTTTTTCCACACTGGTTCGAAGAACACTTATTGATGCAATCTGCTTCCATTAATACTATTTATTTCTGTGCCAAGGTTTTTTCGGATGAAAGTATTCAACAAGAAAATGAGTATAAATTTTATGACATTATCCATATTTGATCGTTATAATCATATTAAAGAGAATTTTCTACCACCTAGACGAGCTGTTTCATGGCCAGAACAGAGCCTCCCCTCCCTCGCTGGCAGTCTCTGGCAACCCCGTTCAAACTGGATACTTGGATCGCGGTCTGTATAGGACTCTTGGTCATTTCCCCGGTTCTCCACCTCTTCACCCGGGCGCTAGTTACGCTGTAAGTGGATACGAAACAGACCTATTACATGTTTCCCTTTTCTCCACCTTTTTCTCCCGACATCAAACGCTTTTAATTTACCTACAGGTTATTGTTCGGAGTTTTCCCGATATTGCATCGAAGTTGCCTTTAACCGAGAATTATTTTCTCACACAAAATCCCTATAGTATATATATTACACACATACACACACACACACACACACACACACACATATATATATATATATATATATATAATATATATATATTATATATATATATATATATATAAAAAAGTATTATCATACAACGGTAATTCTGAGTAAACTGAATGTTTTAATAAATTTTTTGTGCAATGCAATGATAATAAACTTGGACATCACACTTGCGAATAATCAAAACAAATATGTCGTTTTCCCACTTGGTGATATGCACAATAGTGTTTTTATTAAAAAGGGGGTTATTTAATTCACTAAGATAGAAATCGAAGCGACCATTTACTGAAATAAAAATAAAACGTTATATAAAGTATTTTTATACCCCGTCTTCCAAACGTAATATTTTCTTATTCAGTTATTCGCTACATGTTCACAAATACTTTCACAAAACGTTTCCCGCTAATCTGATTAAATGAAAATAAAGCTCTCTCTCTCTCTCTCTCTCTCTCTCTCTCTCTCTCTCTCTCCACTATTCTCTCAGCAAAGTGGAAAATGAAAAGCCGGTGAGCTTGTCCGAGTCGTACCTGCACTCCTGGGGAGTGCACCTCAGAGTCGCCCAGATGATCCAGCCCTTGGGAACGCCGACGCAGATCTACATGATTTTCCTGGGGCTGTACGTGACCGTCCTGACTACGTGCTACAGCGGCAACCTGACGGCTTTCCTGACGGTGGAGCGGCCGAGGGCCACCATCGAAACCGTCAGAGAGCTGTATTCGTCAGGTCTAGACGTGGTGACCGTGGGTTACTTCTTCAAGGTGTCTTTGGAGGAGTCCGGGAATATTTACCTGAAGGTACGTGTTTGTGTTTGGATTCAATCTCAGTTTGGAATTTTTTTTCTCTATACACTTTTCTCAAAATGTCACGTTTGATTATTTTTTTCTCTTTAAATCCTTTACTGTTGGACTTTGAAATAACCTTCGTTTTGTGTTTTTCCCTACTCTTAATTAAAGCACCTTTCCTTTAAAAATAAACTTTATACTTTTCTCCTTGATTCGATTCCAACATTTTCTCCCTTCCTTTTTTTTCATGTTTCCTTCTGGTCTGGGCTAAGTAAAGACATTTGGATGTCCGTTCCATTGATATTTGCAGGAAAGTTAGACAACATTACAGTGATCGTAATGAAGCAAAATGTATCTAATTTCAATAACATATATGAAGTTAATAATTATATCCATAACCCCACAATTACATTTTATTTGTTTCTCATTGTTGTAGCCAATTATATTTCTGTTTGGTTTACATAATTTCTTCCATTTTATATCCAGAGTAAAGTCACTTAAGCGTTACATATCAATGCCATTCCTAATGCTAACTCCTGGCAGGGCCTAGCAAGCCGGTACAAGGGTTTATCAAGCTACCAGGAATCCTACAACT
>NC_061101.1:12317495-12334219 GCF_015104395.2 Macrobrachium nipponense | reverse complement strand
CAAGTTGCAAAACATGAATCCATTTCGCAAAGGAAAATAACGGCAGAGAAAGTTGTCTTAGTTGCTGTTGGTTCGTGTAGGTGTTCGCTTGCATTCTTTACATTGTCGCTTCGTTCTTTGTTTTTGTTCTGTGAAATGATTTGGGATGTTAACAGTTTGACGTTGCGCAAGCTCTTTGGGAAGTCTTTAACACCAGCCAACATAGACTTAGTACAAGTGAACAAGACTTGGTCAGCTTTTGTTTTGGCAAAGCAAGATTCGTATCTTCCAGTAACTAAAAAAATAATATCATGCTTGAATTATTAGAGAAAATCGCTTATTTACCTAAATAACTTTTTTGATAATTGACTAAAGCCTTCAAGGTTCCAACTAAACAGATGAATACAGAAATCAAACCAAAGATTCCGAGACCTGAAAGTGCTTATCTTCTCCTGAAAAGTAATATGGATAAAAACTGCAAATAAACATGTGTTTATCAAGTTTAGAGAAATAATAAATAACCTTTATGAACTGAATGAATTATGTAACACTCACCAATGTCAGCCCTCCGCAATTTTTTTTCACGCCATGGGATGGAACCTTGAAGGCTTTAGTCAATTATCAAAAAAGTTATTTAAGTAAATAAGCGACTTTATCTAATAATTCAAGCATGCAATTATTTTTTTAGTTACTGGAAGCCACACGCATCTTGCTTTGCCAAAACAAAGGCTGATCAAGTCTTGTTCACTTGTACTAAGTCTATGTTGGCTGGTGTTAAAGACTTCTAAAGAGCTTGCGCAACGTCAAACTGTTAACATCCCAAATCATTTAACAGAACAGAAACAAAGAACGAAGCGACAATGTAAAGAATGCAACGGCACTTGAAGTACGGCCGCGCGAGAGCGAAAGTTGAATGCGTATGCAAGCGATTATAGACAAAAAAAAAATAATAAAATAAAAATAACTAGGAAAAAAAAGTAGCCCAATGTTCGCATGAACCAACAGCAACTAACTAAGACAACTTTCTCCGCCATTATTTTCCTCTGCAAAATGATTCGGGATTGAGCATTTGGCAATAAAACTTGAACTTTTGAAATAATAGTTGTAATCTGGAATGTGAACATACTTTCATTAAAAAGAGCATTGCGCAATGACTGAAGTCTGGTTAAATGATTATGAACTAGGCCCATGTCGCCTTGTTAAAAGTGATACACACAAAATTGGCCATAAGACTCGTATGAAATTATTTGGACATAACTACAATAACAATAATAAGACATGGAAAATATGATGACTATAGAACTAAGCTAATATGTATACCATCTTACTCAAAAACAGCCTTCAAAGTAGCATCTTATACCGTGAGCCTTGACTACCATGGAAATATTACTGCACAATCATATGCTGACAAAACATCATGTGAGTTTACACAAGAATAACATAAATAATGGAACAATATATTGTATAAGCCAGTAAAAATGTTCATGCAAATCTACACAAAATCACAAAAAACCGTGGCATGTAAGTTTAAAAAAGTCAGCATACAAACAACAGGTCTCAGATTTCATACAAATATAAACAAAAATACTTGTGGTACAAAATAATTGATCCATACACATGAAAAAAAACATTTCCTGACCACTTCAAATACAGGACCATTAAAAAACCTTCTAGACTACTCACAAAAAACCTTAAAATGTAGGCCTATTAAAAACTCCATCAAATACAGGCCTATTAAAAAACCTTCTATGCAGCTCACTTTTAAACAAGCATAAAATATAGGCCTAATCCTCATAAATTCCCTGAGCACCACCACTTAATAACATTTATATAAATCTAAGGTACTAGGTTCTCAGATCACCAATCAATGAAAGTTTTGTCAATTGTATGGAACTACAAGGTTACCTGTGGCAAAAATTTGCATGTGGTACAAAACACCCATAATTCTGGTGGACATTTAGCTATGGCACAAACTGTTCAAATGACTAATGGTGCACAACATTCTTTCTCAATCCACATTGTTGCATGAATAAAAATTTACACAATATACCAGGTACCTGACTTGTAACATGTAAACCATATTACAGTAGTTATTGTATCTTATGTTGTATAATTTCCATTAAAAAAAATGAGGAATCTAGAGAAAAACTCTTAAAATTCAAGGCTCACGAGTATCAATGGTGGATCCCTACCTTTCTGAATGTGGTGAATCTGAAAAAAAGGAAAGGATGATTAAAAGATTTATCAAAAAATGTAGCAAAAATAATCAGAAAAAAAGAATATGGTGAATCTGAAAAAAAGAAAGGAAAGGATGATTTAAAAAATGTTAACGAAAAGAAGTAGCAAAAATAATACTAAAAATTTTACAACTATATTTTCACTAAAATAATTTTGCCTGAAAATTGAAAGAGGTACTACTAATAAAGCATGACTAATTTTACAAACAATATGTTGTTAGCAAGGCAAAATATTTTTTAATAATTAAAATAATAAAATACCATACAATCTTAAAAAATATTACTGATAATGGTTTTGAATCATAATACTATAGCTTGATGGGTAAGAGAGGGCCACTGGCCACACCTAGGCTAGGAAGGTTAAGTTAATTAAAACAAGGGTTATATACATATCCTTAACACACCCTTTTTTATGGTTAAGGGGGGTTCATGAGGGTTGGGGAGCCAGCACCCACACAGAGAGTAGGACATGTGATTCTCCTTTTGGTTAGGTTAGGATGGAATTGTAAAAATGATATTGTTGTGTTACAATAAAGTTTTGTACATACTTATACCTGGCAGATATATACTTAGCTATAGACTCTGTCGTCCCCGATAGAAATTCAAATTTCGCGGCACACGCTACAGGTAGGTCAGGTGATCTACCCTCCCGCCGCCGGGTGGCGGGACTAGGAACCATTCCCGTTTTCTAATCAGATTTTCTCTTCCACCTGTCTCCTGAGGGGAGGCTGGGCGGGCCATTAATCGTATATATCTGCCAGGTAAGTATGTGCAAAACTTTATTGTAACATAACAATATCATTTTTGTACATTCAACTTCCCTGTCAGATATATACTTAGCTGATTGGCACCCTTGGTGGAGGGTAAGAGACAGCTAAATAATAAAAATAGAAACAGGAAACAACACATGTTGTAGGTCAAAGACCTTGGTTCCTACCTGAATGGGCAGAAGACTTCATGGATACTGTCTATGAGTCTGCTTTGCCTCAAGAGCTTCAGCGAGGTAGTGACCTATGACTGAGAGCTCTTCTGGATCTTGTCAATGGGGGCTTACCCACTTTACATGACAGAACCTTGTTAGGATCTTTGTTCATGGGGCTAACCCACTTACATGACAAAACTTTTGCCTCTAGCACTGTCAAGGAGCACAAAACCAATCCCGACCACCTGACCAACTCTAACCCGTGTTAGAGCTAACAATTGCAAGGAGTTACCACTTAACCCTCTTTCAAACAAATATAAAAACCCAACAGCAAATTAAAAATAAAATTAAACTTAACTAACAAGGATTAGTCTCAGCTCCCTGTCCCAGCACTGAAACTGCAGATACGTAGGGGCCCAACAAGAAGCACTTATCGTAAGTCACTCTCACGTCTCTCAAGTAGAGAGAAGCAAACACCGAGTTGCACCTCCAGTATGTAGAGGTTACAATATTGTTCAGCGACATATTCTTCTGAAACACCAGAGATGTCGCAATGGCCCTTACTTCATGTGCTTTAACTCTAAGGAGTTTAAACTGATCATCATCGCACGTCGCATGTGCTTCTGTTATGACGCTCCTCATAAAGAACACCAGAGCGTTCTTAGAAATGGGTCTTCTTGGATCTCTGACAGAACACCAGAGACTCTTTAGGTTGCCCTTAATCTTCTTTTTTCTTATTTCCAGGTAGAATTTAAGGGTCCTGACAGGACAGAGGGATCTCTCTATCTCTCTTCCCACTAAGGGTGAGAGCCCTTTTAACCTCAAAACTTCAAGGTCAGGGTTAGGAGGGATTCTCGTTCTTCACTAAGAACCAAGGTTTAAAAGAGCAGATTGCCGACTCTCCTTTAAACCCTACTCTAGCATCCAGAGCCTGAAGCTCGCTAACTCTTCTAGCAGTCGCCAGTGCTAAAAGAAACAGAGACTTTCTAGTCAGGTCCCTGAAGGACGCCTGTTGAGGGGGTTCGAACTTGCCCGATACTAGGAACTTGAGAACCACATCAAAGTTCCAACTAGGCGGTCTAGAGTACTAATTCTTAGTCGTCTCAAAAGATCTGATAAGATCATGCAGACCTTATCCTCCGCGATATTCAGGTCTCTGTTCCTGAACACCGCGGATAGCATGCTACAATAACCTTTAATCGTAGAGACAGCTAAGCTGCACACTTCTCTTAAAAAGGGAAGGAAGTCAGCAATTATGGTCACAGAGGAATTGGATGAGGATAATTTCATCGTCCTGCACCATCTCCGAAACACTTCCCACTTTGACTGGTAGACTCGCAAGGTTGATCACCTGCGGGCTCTGGCGATCGAACTAGCAGCCTTGCGCGAAAAGCCTCTCGCTCTGACAAATCTCTCGATAGTCTGAAGGTAGTCAGGCAGAGAGCGGGGAGGTTTTAGAGAAACCTGTCGAAGTGGGGTTGTCTGAGCAGATCTCTCCTGAGTGGAAGAGATCTGGGAAAGTCCACCGTCCATTCCAGTACCTCTGTGAACCATTCCTGAGCGGGCCAAAAGGGAGCGACTAGAGTTAGTTTCGTTCCTGTTGAGGGGATGAACTTTCACAATACTACCCCAGAAATCTTGAATGGGGGAAACACGTAGCCGTCTATCCCTGTCCAGTCTAGAAGGAGTGCGTCTACCGTTATTGCTCTTGGATCCGAAATGGAGGAGCAAAAGTTGTCCAGTCTCTTGTTCTAATTTGTGGCAAAAAAGGACTATGTGTGGTCTGCCCCCAAAGGCTCCACAACATCTGGCAAACGTCTTGATGGAGAGTCCATTCTGTGGGGAGGACTTGATCTCTCCTGCTCAGCAGGTCCGCCCTTACGTTCTTCTCTCCCTGAACAAATCTGGTGAGAAGTGTAAATTCTCTCTCCTCTGCCCACAGCAACCGGTCTCTTGCTGTTTCGTACAGGGAGACGTAAAGAGTCCCTCCCTGTTTCCTTAATATGCCAGAGCCGTGGTGTTGTCCGAGTTGACCTGGACCACCGAGCCTCTGACTTCTGGTTCGAAACTCCTCAGGGCCAGGAAGACTGTATTCAACTCCTTCTGTTGATGTGCCAGTTCACCTGGTCCCCCTTCCAGGTGCCTGACACTTCTTTTGCCCCTAGTGTTGCTCCCCATCCGACTCTGAGGCTTCTGAGAACGACACTAGGTGCGGTTCCGGCTTTTAGAAGAGACAAGCCCTTGTTCATTCTGAGTGGGGAAAACCACCAACTCAGCTCCTTTTTACCCCTTCCAGGCTCGGGAAGGTGCACGCCGCGAAGTTCTTGGTACACTCGAACTAAGTCTACACCGTAGTTTGTAACTGACCCGGGCGCTCTGACAGCTGCCAACTGACTGCGTTCGGTATCGAGGTAAGTTGTCCAAGAATCCGAGCAAGTCACGTGACCTTCGCCTTTGAAGGGTTATGCCGAGAGACCATCAAAAACGTATATTTAATTGTCACCGATATCGGACGGCGAGGTGATGATTCTGTTAAGGCATGAGCGCAACAGGTGAAAGTCAATTGCCTTCTAAAGACCGAGGTACCTGATGGCAAGACATTCTCATAGTATATAGTTGAATCTCAGCTAAGGAGAAACAACACTATGTGCCGTAGAAGACGAAGGAGGACAGAGAATGCAACGTACTTCTTCACAGCCGAATCGAGAGAAAGATTCTCAAGATTCTGAACTCGTGCTTACCAATGACTGAAAACGCTAACCTCTATTTCATTGTTATGAAAGAAGGGCGTTTTTCAGTAATGAAAAACCCCGGAAAGTACTGCCTGCAGAACTGCTTTTCATGGGTTGAACATTTGGAAGCAGAGCTGTCAGGCCTGGGAATAGGCGATGTCTTCCAATACATCTGTTAATTCGGGGTGAACAATGAACCATTGCACACCTCCGAATACGAGATATTTTGAGATATTTTGAAGACAAACTCCGATGTCTGAAGAAAAAACATTCCGCATTACATATCGCAGTGCGATCCAGCGGTAGACTAGTACAGACTTCTGCTACCGTGCGGTAAACAGAAAAAAGAAAGAGTCCAAGAGATATCTCTGTTGAAAATTTCTCACAATGCCGAAGGCGATGAAACCGAGCATCACACCAGTAGATGGTCATTCATGTAAGCGAGAATCCCCGTTAATCAGAGACCTAAGTCTGTGATTGTTGGGCAGAGATACGGTTCAGCAGCCAATCATTGCAGGGGAGAGAGAAGCAACCGACCGTGCATCTCGGAGAGCCAGCTGGTACTGAGCTGTTCTCGCAGTGACAGCAGACCCATACACCGTTAGCTCTCGCCGACTCGTTATTCTGAGTTGCCATGTAATCCATTCCACGAAGGAAATGCGTTCGGCTAGAACCATCGAGCATAAAAATAAGCTCGAGCAATTATATTTAAGAGAAACGGATTTCGGTAAATACAAAAGCAGAGTTGGTGTTGTCGTGACAATACCATAAGTATCTAAAATCGAAACTGGTAACTCGTGGGAGGTTGCAGGGAGCCCTGATTAGCAGTTCAATTAGGATACTCGTTGTCTCGGTCGCCATCCGTAGAGCTAACTACGGTATGCGCCTACACCCCGGACAATTCAACTGCTTAACAGAATCATGTCGCGAAGGTAAAATACGTAGTATTTTTTGTAGGCTTCTGAACAACTACCTCCATCCTACATTCTTTTCCCTACGAGGAATGAGAGTAAGGATTGGAGATCGACCGCCTTCGTTCTCTAGTCAAGAGAATGAAAGAGAAGTCTTTCCCGAAGGAAAGCTTCAATTGTGAACAGAGTACCGAAGACGACAGTTCAAGCTTCATATATTATTGGGCAGAAGACTTCATGGACATTGTCTATGAGTCTGCTCTGCCTGAAGAGCCTCAGCGAGGTAGTGACCTATGGCTGAGAGTTCTTCTGGATCTTGTCAAGGGGGCTTACCCGCTTACACGACAGAACCTTATAGGATCTTTGTCAATGGGGACTAGCCCACTTACATGACAAAGCCTTTTGGATCTTGTCTTGTCAATGCTTACATGACAAAACCTAATCCAGGAATTCGAGCATTTGGCGGTGTTCTCGAATTTCGAGGTAAAAATTATCGGAGATTCTCGTCTAGCTCATTTTGGACCGAGGTTTCGCTTACGTGCTAAGAAAAAAGTAATAAACTCGAACACTGCGAGTGCTAGAATTTCCGCAGAATCTTAAGCACTCTGCGAAACCCCCACCGAATTTGTCAGACAATCAGCAGTTGGTGGTCCTCTTGATTCCCGTAGAAATCGAGGAAGGGGCAGGATCCCTCCTCAATAACTGGGCTTAAGGCAGGTAGGACCCAAAGGTCTCCACTCGGCAGCGCAGTCCTGAACGTAGAAGAGGCGTTTCTCCGAAGAAGGGCGCCCACCAGGAGTAAGGTGCCTGCTTGAGAAGAGCGCCTGGAAGGCACAAAAGCGCCTGCTAGGAGAGAAGCGCCTGTCAAGAGGCACCCGCTTGTTAGAAGAGGAGCGGCTAACTGGAGAAGAGCGCCTAACAGGGGAGAGGCGCCTGGAACTTCTCGGTGAAGGGCTTCTGTCCTGAGAGGCACGTCTCTTGCGAGGGGGGAGCTCAGAGCTCTTGATCGGAAGCGTGATATCCTTGCGAGGAGGGTCCTTAACCAGAGTGCCCATCAACGTAGAAAGTTGCTCCTGGAGGTCCAGAAGGACCTGCTTAGTGGACTTCTCCTGGTCTCCTTCGGGAGGAAGGCAATCTTCCTATAAAAAAAGGCGACTCCTCAGGCGAATCGCGCCTGCAAGGCGCAAAAAATGCCTGCTGAGATGAGCGCCTGGCTGGCGCCGCGCGTCAGGCTGGAGCCTCGTGGCTGGGCAGCGCCGCGCGCCTGGCTGGCGCCTCGCGGCTGCTGGAGCCTCGCATCTGGCTGGCGCCTCGCGGCTGACCGTGAGCCAGGCTGGCGCCGACTTGGAAGAAGAAAAGCACTTCCTCAGGATGCCTTTTCTGTGGCGATCCATGGCAGTCTGGGTCGAGACAACAGAGCCTGCCGAAGGGACGCCTGACAGGTGGAGATTCTCCACAACCTCCTTATGGTTTTCGACATTCCTCCTCCCCGGGCCTGGGAGTTTGGAAGAGGTCTAGACCTGGGAACACTGCACAAAAAACTTCCCACAGCACTCTTACCTTCCATTGCAAGCAACTGCAATTCCATCCTGCAAATTTCATTTCATGCCAGAAAAGTACAAAACAAGCTCACTTCGTGAGATAGTTAGAATGGTACTTATACGTTGCATGGAACCAGTGGTTATTCAGCCATTGGACCAATCCACCACTCTGCTGAGGCGCTTCATCTTGAAGACGAATCCGCAGGTTTGAAGAAGGGAGAAGGGGCTGAAAATGGAGGAGAGGTTCCAACAACTACATTAGGGTTAGGTTCTAAAGTCTCCTCAACTAGCTTGTTAGTACGAGAACTCTGGAGTTACTAGACGAAGCTTTCCTAACTCTGTTCTTCTCTAACTTTCTCAAAAAAGAAGAAAGCAACCTCTTCCTCATTCAAAATCTCACATTCAGAACAGGGATTATTAACAGACAAAACAGTAAGTGATCTATAGAACTACACAACAAACTTCAACAAAGAAGATTCTCATAAGGATTTTCATCATATCGAATGTTTCGTAATAATGACTGTCATTCAGTAACTGCATACAGTACGTATAAATGACTGTTTTACAAAAGAGCGGTAGTTCCTTATGAAAATTAAATTGCTGTAGTCTAACGTCAAACATTCATTTCACATATTCTAACAACAGTACTAGCGACTAACGCATTAGAGAAACATAAAAAGTTAATAAAGCGTATGCCAAGCCAACGATCCAATACGTCACCAAAAGACAGCCAAAAGATCCACGGCAAGCGAAAAACGAAATCCAAATCAGGAGGAACCAACAACAGGAGTTGTCGGAACCGGCGACAGAGAAAATCTGATTAGAAAACAGGAATGGTTCCTAGTCCCGCCACCCAGCGGCGGGAGGGTAGATCACCTGACCTACCTGTAGCATGTGCCGCGAAATTTGAATTTCTGTCGGGGACGACGGAGTCTATAGCTAAGTATATATCTGACAGGGAAGTTGAATGTACAAAAATAGTAATTATGCACCTTTAGGCTAGGCTTAATGGATAGGGGGATGGGGGTAGGGGGGAAGGTTGCCCAGAATGAGTAAGGATGCCAGTCAAGTACAAATCCCAGCATCCTAGGTTTCCATAGGTTAGATTAGGGTATCATAGCCACCTACTGAAATGTTATTAGTTACTTACACAACAAAAATGGGTTTTTAATTGTTTTTCTTGTATTTTTTGCACAATTGACTATACTTGTGGATGAAGTTGACATACATTTAGTTTTCCCCTACTAAGAAATCCATGTTCCCACTGTGATAAACCATAAATTATTATCTATAGATGAAGATAAACTTCAAATTTGGGGTTTGCACAAGCAATACAGGTTGAAAATACAAGATTAACTTTTAGGACAGTATTTGGCTTTAATTGTTTATGTAAAATAATTTATCATAATGTAAATACCAAATCAACTGTAAATCAAACTAAACCAGAAGCCTCTTTTTGGTTTATTAATACAATAATACACCCACTAATACATCCAACTGAGGGTGTAAATATGAAGTGAAGACAGAAATACTGTTCAATAGTGATTAGGTTAGCCTAGGCTCTGCCACTAGGTATAATAAGGCTACCCTAAAATCCTACCACAACCTTGATATAGCCTATGAAAATATGAAAAAAATTTAGATTTTCATCACCTACAACACTCTACACACTTTTATTGCCCCTTCCTTCTCAAACCCCTCCTTACCCATTACACAATCACAGCAAAGGACATTCTTATTGAGCCAGGTTATTTTTTGGAAGACTCCAACCACCTCCCACATTTTAATTTAGATTTTTATTGGGTAAAATATATCGAAATAAAAAAAAAACTTTCCCACAATACATAACATGTCTAATACTTAATAGGTAACTGTATTGAAAGTAAACACTTGGTGACAGATTCCAAGCTTTATTCAACACATTACCAAACTACCACATCTGAAACAGAAAAACAGACAACAATAACTAACAACATTCATGCACACATGAACACAAGCACATAACTTATGACAATCATGCTACAAAACATTAACATTAGAAAACATAACAATAAACAAAACAACATAAAGAAATAGTTTGATAGCTAGGACCTACCACATATAATAATACTACATTCTCCCCTCCTAGAAAAATTCACTGTTAAACTAAACAAATGTATTGGTTTAATCCCATCCGTAGCGATCAGGAGGCCTTGACACACGTGTGGATCTTCTTAGCTCAGTGGGCTCACTGGGCACATGAGAATCACGGTTATCATGAGTTTGTGAACTGTCATGAGTTTGTGCATCCTGCACTTCAGGTGTAACATGAGTTTGTGCATCCTGCACTTCAGGTGTAACATGAGTTTGTGCATCCTGCACTCCAGGTGTATTTGGGGATTCCATCTCTCTTAACGATTCAACCTGGTGTACAGGAATCATTGCACCCTCAGGACTTGGAGCTAAGTCACGAGTAGACACAGTTGATTCTCTTCCGTCTGGATATTTGACATTTGCATACATTGGGTTTGCATTCATGAGTTGAACCTGATCAGTTAACGGTTCATGTTTGCTAGACCTAACATGTCGTCGCAATAGTACGGGTCCAGGAGTCAAAAGCCATGACGGTAATGTATTTCCAAGACTAGAGCGTCGCTGAAACCTAAAGAAACGTTCATGAGGGGTTTCATTGGTTGCTGTACATAAGAGCGACCTAACTGAATGCAAAACCTCAGGAAGTACTATCTCCCAGTGTTGAGTCTTCAAGTCACGAGTTTCAAGTATTAAAAGAATAGATTTCCAAATAATACCATTGTCTCTCAACCTGGCCGTTTTCCCCCATCGATGATAAGGTGTTGTTTTGCTTGTTGTAACCCTTTCTGAAAAGGTACATTTTCAGTTCCTAGGACATGATGAAAGGCCTTGATCTTGAATGAATAAAACTAGGCATTCCACAAAGGCTAAAGATAGATTCAAGACATTTGATCACTGTTTTAGAATGCATGTTTGGACAGGGAAACACAAAGGGGAAACGTGAATACTCGTCAATAACCATAAGAATGTACTTGTTGTTCGTGGTAGAGGGCAGAGGCCCCTTGAAATCAATACTAAGACGTTCCATTGGCTGGGTGGCCTTTATGAGGACTCCTTTTCCTGGACGATGGAATTGCGGTTTTTGTTGTGCACAGATTTTACAAGAAGCAGACATTCTTTTCACATCATCTGTTGAAAAGGGGAGGTTTTTGCATCGCACAAAGTGCAAAAGATGAGTGACCCCAGGATGGCAGAGGTTCTCGTGGATGTCAGCGAGATTCGACATTAAAGAAATAGAACAACAATAGGCACGAGTTAGGGTGTCCGGTGCAATATTCTGTTTCCCAGGACGATACTGTATGGTATAGCTGTACGATGCCAGCTCCAACCTCCACTCTTGTATCTTGTTATTCTTTATTTTAGTTCTCTTCCTGCTGTCTAACATGAACATCACGGATCGCTGATCAGTAATCAGAGTAAAATGTCGTCTCACTAAGAAATGGCTCCACTTGCGAACAGCTTCAATAATAGCGGTAGCCTCCTTTTCCACTGCTGGATAATGCAACTCACTACCCTAGAGCGTTCTTGACATGAAAGCTACTGGCCAGTCACCCTGGTTTAAGACTGCTGAAACAGCAACTTCCGAAGCATCACACTCCACAACAAAGGGAAGGCTCTCATCCACAGACCGTAGTGAAACATCTATAAGTTGTTTTTTTAAGGAGTTAAAAGCAGCTAGTGCTGGCTCACTCAGTGGAAAAGTTTTTGTGTTCACTAAGGGATGAATCATATCAGAAAAACGAGGGATCCATTTGGCATAATATGCAAACAACCCTTGAGCTCTTCGCAGAGACCCCATATTTGTGGGAGGCGGTAATTCTTGAAGGGGACGTAATCTGTCAGGGTCAGGCTTTATCACATTATTACCGACACAATACCCTAGAACATTGATTGTAGGAACAGACACAACCGACTTCACTTCATTGAGGGTAAGCTTCCGTTTCCGAACCACCTCCAAGAACTTTTGAATGTTTTCATCATGTTCAGCCTGAGTTAATCCACCTACAGTAATATTATCTAGATATGGAAAAGTATCTTTGAGGTTCTCATCTTCAACTAGTTTGTCCATAGCTCTTTGGAATGCAGCTACACCATTCTTGACACCAAACGGAATCCTACAAAACTGAAACAATTTCCCTGCACCCTCAAAAGCAGTGTACTTCCTCTCACTCTGCAAGGTCATGCACCATATCCTCTATCCTTGGGAGGGGGTATGCATCTAGTTCTGTGTATTGGTTAATGGTCTGGGAATAATCAATGCAAAGTCTCTTTTTATGCCTGCCAAGTGGATCTTTGACTACTACAACCTGTGCTCTCCAAGGGGATATACTTGGCTCAATGATACCTTCAAACAGCTGGTCATCCTGGCTATAGCTTCTAGATTTAACTGCGATGGGTTTACACTGTTGAGGCAAATTTAGAAACAATGACGGTTCATCGATATCAGCTGTTGCTAATACACAGACAGGTTTGGCTCCAGTTATCTTTAAACTTGGTTTATTCCCTCCATATTGAAAAGTTACGCTCTGGTGTTGCTTTTGAAAGTCATAACCTAAGATAACATCACAACATAAATCCTTCAGGACCCCGAGCTGGATACGAGGATATCTCTGATCAAGATGCACTAAGTCTGCTGTAAGAAACCCAGGGGAACTAGCATTTAAAGATTTTGATACCATTGAGACTGCTGTACCTACAGGAACTATTGTCAAATTTAGTTTCTGTGCTACTTCCTCACGTATAAAACTGTCTGAGCTACAAGAATCAATTAGTGCCTTCAATGAATGGCCATTTACAGTGATGTTTGTAGCTGCATGTGAAAGATTCTTTGGATAAGTGGCAGCTATTGTAAGCAAAGTGGGGTTATACAATGCAGCAGTAGTACTACCTGAAGCCTTTGATTTTTGCAAAATTACCTGTTTTACCACATTTGTTACATTTAACAGTACGTGCAGGACAACTCACTCTACCTGTACTGTGGAGTGCATTACCACAAAAATAGCATTTCCTCTTAGATAAGTAAGCAGCAGCAACAGCTGAATCTCCAGGTGATCTTCTTTCTGCTTCTTCTTTTGTTGGCTGCTGCTGCTGGTCACCACTGGGCTGTGCCTGCTGCTCTGGAACTAAAGCAGCAGTATGAGGAATGGGTGGAGATGTATACACGTCGGCACTACGCTGGGCAAGATCCAACGTACGAGCTTGACTGTGTGCAGCCTCCAGGTTCAGTGATTTATTTTCTAGTAGGCGCTGACGAATAAATGCTGAGGCAATACCATTGATAAATGCATCACGTACTAGCTCCTGCCGATATTGCTCAGCTGTGACTGCCTGGAAGTTACAATCCTTGCTTAGCTTATGTAGTTCCCTCAGAAATTCGTCAAGGGATTCTCCTGACTGCTGTTGTCGTGTCGCCAAAACATGCCTAGCAAAAACTTCATTCGGCAACTTGTCATAAGCACTCTCCAGTTTGGCGATTGCACTCTCAAAAGTACTACAGTCTTCAATGAGTTCATACACACTCGGGGACACACAATTCACTAATGCCCTAAACTTGTCTGGTGCAGCATCTCCACTTTCTTCTATGAAGTTGGTGAATGTTTTATGCCAGTGCTTCCACTCTTTGGCTGCAGTGGGTGAGCTGGGATCTGTGTCCAGTCTGGATGGCTTCAGCAGCTTGGCCATGATGGGTAATGTGTTGAATAAATTGTAATGAAAGTAAACACTTGGTGACAGATTCCAAGATTTATTCAACACATTACCAAACTACCACATCTGTAACAGAAAAACAGACAACAATAACTAACAACATTCATGCACACATGAACACAAGCACATAACTTATGACAATCATGCTACAAAACATTAACATTAGAAAACATAACAATAAACAAAACAACATAAAGAAATATAGTTTGATAGCTAGGACCTACCACAAATAATAATACTACAGTAACTGAGAGAAAAAAAAATTTAATTACTACCCATATTACAACTTATGAGGTACGACAATACCGGCACCTATTCCAACCCCTCCCTTGGTAGTTCATACGGCAAAACTGTAACCAGTAAACACCCCTACGATAAGTTAAGCTGCCATTTTTTTTTCTTTTGGCATGAAAAACCCAATATGGTGTTAAGAGTAAAAATGGCTAGCTGGAGTCTTCAGAAAAATTACCCTATAAGCCAATTTGCATAATGTACAGTGCATCCCAAATTAACTTTTTCTTACCCTAACTCATTATTAGGTGACCTGCTCTGACCTGGGGCGGGGTGGGGACGTGGGTGGGGGGGGGGGGGTCCTAGGGTAGGTCAAGAGATGGCACCCTATGATAGGGTAGGTTACGATGTATAAGAAACATTACTAAAAAAAAGTAACCTTAGACCTACAATAATCACAATACAGCCTAAAAATAAACGGAAATTTCATGTTAATAATAATGCAATTATCAGCTTTAATAATTTAACACGAAGTTATTATTACGTGAAAGTAAATGAAAATAACATAGCCTATTGCATAGGCCTAGACTACCTACGAAACCCGAGTATTATAGGCCTATAGCCAGGAGAGACAATTATTGAAATGCACTTACCTGACGTAATTACGTTGTACCGTCATCATTCGGAAGTCAATAAAACGCATAAAACGGAAAGCAATTGACTAAAATATCCACATTTCGTCATTATTACACAACGAACACCACCGGCCAACATCGTAACCAAAGACATCGTAACACTGTAAACTGCTCGTACTAAACTGAAGACTTCGAAAACTCCTAAAAGGGCTACTACTAGAGACTGAAGTTCATTCCGCTCAAAATAATGCATCACATACAAAGAATGCGTTATTTTTTCGTATAAAACTGCAATTATATGATTAATTTACTATAATTACTTCACGTGGAAAAAAATGAGGAGCAATGATACAATCATTGTTTACGATGAAAAACATTACTGGAACGCTACAGCTCTTGGCTCTTGCCCGATGTGACTCCCGTGATTGAGTCGTGAACGTTGGACGACGTTTTTCGTCCGTTTCTTAATTTCCGTTTACGAATAATGGTTTTATATAGCGACTACCAAATCTGATCGTTTTACGCCGTTGAACGTTAGAACAACGAACTTACGAGCGAGGTAAGTAAGTGGTTATTTTTATCCTTTTTAAAGCAGTTGTCATTTGTCATTGTCATGTATACCACTTACCTAATGGCTGGTATAGGCTTGCCATACGCCATAGTCCTTTGCCGGCCTACATTTCAAGGGCTTTTAAGATATTTAACGGGGTAAGGGGGACCCCATAACAACCAGAGGGGAATATCCGAAAAGGTCTGACTGGCTCCCCAAAACACGCTTTGCTCGAGTTAAGTTTCTAAAGGTCACCTGTCACAATGGCATCGGTGACCTGAGATGACCATGATGTGATTGTCCGAAGGGCGGAATAGCCAGGTAACGTGATGTCCTTTAATCTAACATATACATTAAATATATACTTTCTTTTTAATCGGTTTTAGTGTCCATTGATAAACAAAAACTCGTAGAAAAGGCAATCGTCAGTAGCTATGCGTTGTGGCCTTCTACAAGGGGAACACTTGGTTCCTGCTTGCTTATCCGATCTGGGCTGGTAGCATGTGCCATGGGTGGTATTTTAAGTGTTTTCTGGAGTGTAAGTAACTTAATTTTTAATTACACGTATTCATTAAGTCTTTAAGAAATTACATAGAGATTAAAGAACAGCAAAATAAGTAAATAAATTGCTTATAAATGTGTAAATAAGTAAAAATTGCCTTTCGATAATCTAAGGTCACATTCCACTGAATTGAAGTTTATTATATATAAATTAAATATATATAATATATATATATATATATATATATATATATATATATATGTATATAGATATATTAATAATAATATATATATATATAATATTATAATTATATATATGTACTATATATAATACTATATATATATATATATATATATATATATATATATGTATAGATATAATAATATATTATAATATATATATTATTATTACTATATTTATGTATATATATATAATAAGTTAATATTATATACTAATATTATAGTTAATTAGAATGAATAATATATATATACTAATATATATAGTAATATATCATTTATATATATATATATATATATGTGAATATATATATCTATAATATATTATTAATTTTTGTGGATATAGAATATATATATAGTCATATATAAGTATATATAGTATATAATACTATCTACTAATATATATATATCTTAAATATATAAATATATAGTATATATATATAATATAAATTAGTATATCAACAAAATAT
>NC_061101.1:12302495-12312495 GCF_015104395.2 Macrobrachium nipponense | reverse complement strand
TGTTTTTTGTTTTTGTTCTTGTTCTTCTGTGAAATGATACGGGATAATAACATTTTAGTATTGTCCAAGATCGGTGGGAAGTCTTGGAACGTTCGATAACATAGACTTGGTACTGTTGAACAAGGTCTTGACCAGTCCTTTCTTATTAATTAATTTTAATAGTTTATATATATTATATATATATATATAGTATATATATATATATATATATATATATATATATATATATATATAGATAAAGTAAGATCCTGGTGTCATCCAGAAGATAGGAAAGTTTCATGCCAACAACTAAAGACTGAAAAAGTGCGGAAATGTTATCAGTCCTATTTTGAGTGAGTAAGCAATAATTTCATGGAAATTATTTCTAAACGGGGTTACTTTTTCTCCTACCAGTATTTTGTCATGTTTTTAAAAGGTTTGATATTTGATAAAAGCCTTCAAGGTTCCATCCATGGTATACGAAAATTACTGATGGCTGCCATTGGTGAGTGTTACATATCTGCTGTTTAGTTCAAAAATTATTCCATTTTTAAAACCTTGACATTACTTAGTATTTTTGTATTTGCATTAATGTTTCTCTTTCAGGATTTTTAAAGTTATGTAAGGTTTCAGTTGTTGGTTTGATATCTGTAACGCTCAGTTGGTTAGGCCTAAGGTTTGGTTTGAATGAAACACCGCTTAAGCATTTTCTTGAAGTGATTCAGCTGCTTTGCGACAGTAGATAATTGTCAAAGGTCACCACTTTGCTGTTAACGTTGGTGTATAGTAATACTTTGCGTTTATAAGTACCGTTGATGCATTTAGACTTAACGTTGAATTGTAAAGGAATAAGTGGTGTGTGTGGTTTTGCAATAAATCGTTAAGAATCTTTCTCAAGTAGTGTAAACGTTGTTTCGATGCTGAACGTTTGTGGGTACTTAACAGGCGCTAAGGCTTAGTTGAATGATTGGTATGAAATGTTTTGTTGTCCACGTAGGCCAAAGGAGTTATCGTAAAGAAAACAAAATAAGAATATCGTAGCCTAGGTGCGTTATATTTACGAGTATTGCTTTACGATGTTTTATCAGAAGCATTAAAATCTGTTAAATTCATAAATAAACAGTCAGCGTATTAACCTAGGAAGGGAATGAGGGGGGGTAAGTGTGAATACACCTGTGGTTCGGTCTATCCATTCTCCTGGGAGCAAAGGGGTTGCTGTTTGGAGTTGCCTGTTTGTAGCTGAATTTAAACTATTAAAAATGCGATTTGTTCGCTGTGTATGTTGATAACTTGTTGATAAATGAGATGCATAATGCTATTAATTGAGGTTAAGATTTGACAGAACATATTATAGCTTTGAAACAGTTAATTATTGCCATACTGGTTGCTGCTTCTAGACCGATGTTGGTTAAATGATTTCCAATCGATAAACCTCTTTGGGTGTAAGAGTAAAAAGTTAATGAATAACAGTAAGCACTCCATTTCACTTTCTCCTTTGCTTCCATGTAGTTCGGACTGGCCTTTTATAATTGTTTTTATACTTATGAAGACAACATTCAGGCATTTTAACTTGAATATTTCGACATTTCAGTAAATTCATCTAACAGTTAAAATTAAAAGTAAAATTTTAAGTAAATAATCTGCTGTCATTGTGTGAGACGTTAAGTAGGTTTTGCAATATTTTTATTTTGTTTTAAAGCAACCTCAGTCAGACTTTTTATTGATGAGAAGGAAATTCACTTCAAGTGTGAGTTGCTAAAGCCGTGCTCTTTTAGTTTTCTGAATATATTAGGTTAGTATTGGTTATTATCATCAATGCCCCTAGCACTTCTGTTACAGGTTAAAGCTTGATTATGGCTTCATAACCTATAGTGAGATTGTTTTCAGTGATATTTATTTATTTATTTACTTACTTACTTTTCAGTGTATTTTGGATATCTGCGTACCATCCTGGTAGCAATATTGATAAAACCATCCCTCTATGCCAATGTTTTTGAGGCAAACAGAAACCGTCTCCAGAGTTAGGAAATGTTTTTTATTGACAGTTATCTGTTCTTTGTGATTATTTTTATTATCTCTAGAGTTCGGAATGTTTTTCTTTAAAGAAAAAAAGTGTAATGATCTTTCAGTTCAGAGGTATAAATAGCATAATGTCTCTGCTTTTTTATATTTTTTGACATTAACTGATAATTTGTGTTCTTACGACCCCTTGAATTTGTAAGCTCATAGTTATGTGTCTGTGTACTTACCTCAGTGGCGTGGTTGGTATGGTGTTTGCATTCCACCTCGGTGGTCGCGGGTTCCATTCTCGACCATTCCATTGAGGAGTGAGAGATGTGTATTTCTGGCGATAGAAGTTCACTATCGACGTGGTTCGAAGTCACGTAAAGCCGTTGGTCCCGTTGCTGAATAACCACTGGTTCCATGCAACGTATAAAAACACCATACAAACAAGCTTACCATGCTTACCATGAGACGTTGTATACGTGTAATATATTTAATTTTGTATACCTTATAGCTTCTGTACTGAAAGAGAAGTATACTATACATCTACAGGTCATTAAAACGATCCTGTATGATGCTTATATGTGTACGAAGGGGAGTGAGTTTTGGATATACTTTGGGGCTGGAAACTTAAAAAGGTTTGTAATTAATAAATGCAGGGAAATATGCTTGCCAACTGGGCAAAGAGACTGATCTCTCTCTCTCTCTCTCTCTCTCTCTCTCTCTCTCTCTCTCAAAAATCTGTCAACATTGGATAATACTGTCTTGCAACTATTCTACACTCTCTCTCTCTCTCTCTCTCTCTCTCTCTCTCTCTCTCTCTCTCTCTCTCTCTCTCTCTCTCAGCATTGGATAATACTGTCTTGCAACTATTTATTTTTACAAACCCCCCCCACTCTCTCTCTCTCTACTAACATTTCTTAAGGATCATAGGCCACCCCCACTAAAACGAGAGAGAGAGAGAGAAAGGAAGAGAGAGAAGAGAGAGAGAGAGAGGGGGGGGGGGGCCTCCCTTTGAAGCCTGAAAATATACTCGGGCACACTTGACGTATCCACCAAAAGAAAACTGGCCACATTATCTTACCACTTAAAAGCACTTTACTCCCCCTTTAACATAAGGAGAGAGAGAGAGAGAGAGAGAGAGAGAGAGAGAGAGAGAGAGAGAGAGAGAGAGAGAGAGAGAGAGAATGCCAACTTTTCCAATTAAGCTTTGCACGTGACGTCGCAAGTTTGCTGTTAGTCTCCACAATGTTTATTATCGGAAGACCTTCAAACTGAAGAAGTGTCGACTGAAATACTGCAAATACTGCAATTTTTCCCTCAAACGCTACTTTTGGGTCTTGCAGTCTTTAACAGGCCTCCTCCTCTGTGTTTTCTGGGTGTCTTTGATGAAGTATATAGCTATGAAAACCACCTTTATTGTGTTATGGAGTGTGACATTTTACCAGTATGACTTCGGTGTAGCCATACAGAAATGATTAAGGAAGCTGGCATATTTCAGTATTGATGCTGGGTTGCTTGATAAAGCTTTGATGTTTTATTGTTTATTAATTGTTTGGTGGGTGTTGTGTTGTGGAGGGAGCACCTTTTAACAGTTTTTTTTATATATAATCTTCTCAAAAAGCCACCTCTATGTTTTGGTGTGTGAAATTTAAACCAGTATGACTTGGATAAAAAATATATTAGTTTGGTATGTTTCTGTATATGTTCTGAGTTGGTAGATCAAGTTTAAGGTTTTATTATTATTTTCTTTCCTTTTAAGGTTTAAGTATTATTTTCTTTCCTTTGGGGAAGTGTAGGCGATGTCCTTTAAACTCAGTACTTTATATAATCTTCTCAAACAGTAACAGCAATGATTGACACGTACTGAATCCCATAAAATTCACATTGACCCAAGAGTGACCCAAAACATTAAAAACTGCAGAATTTTTCCAAAGAATTCTTTGAACCTTTTTACTTGCTTTTTACGGTCGTAATTCTCATTGAACAAAGACATGATATCTTTCCCGTCTTCAATAGCAATATGTCTTCCCACTATCTTAGACTTTATTTTACTTACCGAAATTTCCCCAACCAAAGCAATATCTGCCAGACAGGGAGTCTTCCAAACTGGTGATATAGCGCTTTCAAGCACTCATGGATCAAGACATCGGCACTTTAATAAAACTTCATACTTCAGACCATGAATTAACACCTGAAGATTTATCTCTCTCTCTCTCTCTCTCTCTCTCTCTCTCTCTCTCTCTCTCTCTCTCTCTCTCTCTCTCTGATAAGTTTAATATTAACTTTGGCGTGTGCTTCTGGTATTGGTGAGCTTGCTGCTAAGATTTTTTTTCCACTGCTTTGTTTACTAAGACATATATATGTTTTATACATATGCATATATATATTTATAGATATAGATATTGATATAGAAATAGGCATTGATCTTTGATTTAACTGGAACATTCCCTGGTATGGTAGATTTTCGTAAATGTGACGAAAATTGGGGTATTTCCCTGTTATTTTCAATTCAATCTGGAAAAGAAATTCTCCTGTTCTCAGTCTGAAGATTCGGACATTCTATTTTCTTCAGTCGGAAGAATCAGGTATTCTCCTTTTCTCAGACTGAAGATTAAAAAAAATTTCCTTTCCTCAGTCTGAGATTCAGGCATTCTCCTTTTCTCAGTCTGAAGACTCAGGCATTCTTTCCTTTCCTCAGTCTGAGATGATCCACATCTTTATCAACCCATTATTGCATTTCAGGAAAAAACTTTTTCTCATCAAATTTTTCTCTTCTTCAAAGTCATCAGCGTCGTCAACATGAGTCCTTTTATCATAGTCCAAAGGATCACCGTCACTTCCGTCATCGATGACGTACTAATACCGCTCATTATCAGTCATTATCTTGATTTCCATTATCGAAGTTCTGGCTGGCTCTGTCAGCCTTCTAATCTGCGTCTCATATTGGTTCCATCAATCTGCATAGCCATTCGTGACCGAAGGTTTGTTCGTGATGAATTGATGATTTGAACCTTAATGATTACATCCCCGTGGGGGCAGGGGTTGGTGGGGGTGGGGGGGGGGGGGGGGTTTGTTTCCATCAGTGCACCTCACTCAGTGGGACGGTTTTTGCTTTGCTTTCTTGAGGTTCTTTGCAGCGTCCCATCGGCCCCTAGCTGCGACCCCTTTCGTTCCTTTTACTGTACCTCCCTTCGTGGTTCAAAGAACAGCCCATTGCCTTTTGCCTACTTGTCATTTCGCACAGCTAGATTTAATCGACGCTTGTGTTAATTAGTGCCTGTGTCTCCCATTAGTCATTCTGTTTACTTACAAATTGTTGAACACCTAGTGAAAGAATTCCAGATGAAATTGGCTAATTCCACAGGGTGTCCATAAAGTCCCAGTACCATTACAGGTATTTATACCTCAAATGGTAATGAGACTTTATGGACACCCGGTTATATTTATTAAGGAAAGGCTACGTGATCCACACCAGAGATTTATGTATCTAAAAGCAGAAATGGATAGTTTTTTGCTTTCAGAAAAAAAAATTACTAAAGCGATTCATTATGCAGTTTTTGGATGGAATATTAAGAAATAGAAATAAAAAATAGAATCATGTTAAAAATGACATATCATAGAAAGGGAGCTTATTTGAGGGATCTCTCTCTCTCTCTCTCTCTCTCTCTCTCTCTCTCTCTCTCTCTCTCTCTCTCTCATCCAGAGTATAATAGGCCTCTCGTGTTAAGTAGGGACCTATATAGGTAGAGTGAACGTGGTTAACTTCTTTTGACTTCAAGAAGTTTTTTTGACCCTTAGACATTCTCGTGACCACTTCAGCGGTCCAAGGAGAGAGAGAGAGAGAGAGAGAGAGAGAGACTCCTATTCCTTGAGGCTTCTAGTATTCCCCGTTCACGAGAATACTCTTTTAGAATATACTTTCACCTAAAGAAAGAAAGAGAGAGAGAGAGAGAGAGAGAGAGAGAGAGGTGACACTCGACACCTCCATTCCTCGAGTCTTCACCAGAATACACTTAGGTGTATTATAAAATACTTTTTTTTTTTTAATTCATCTCTTTTCATTTCGAAAGTGAGAAGTAGGAAGGGAGGTGTTGAATACTTTCAAAGAGACTTATTTCTTCACGGGAGCGTACTTTTTTTGTTGTGAGTGACCTTGTTACGTACCGAGTCTTGTGTGTGTGTGTGTATGTTTGTTGTCCTTGAATACGTACTCGCACGTGTGTAACTTTGCTTCTCTGTGTTTGTTTTTGGTATTGAGGCAAAATTGTAGTGATAGAACTCTCCAACTCTTCCCGGGGTTGGGCAGGAAGGCCTCCCCCCCCCTCTCTCTCTCTCTCTCTCTCTGCTAACAAAACTCAAACTCACACGAATGCACATGCATACATGTAATAAAACAAACATGCACATAAAACTCGGAAGCGGTATATATGTATATATGTTTGTATATGTAATATATATTACACACAAATCTATATATATATATATATATATATATATATATATATATATATATATATATATATATATATATATATGATATATATATATATATATATATATATATATATATATATATATATATTAGACTCACCCCACAATGTATCTTCCTTCGTGTCAAATGACAACCAATAATGGCACCCTTGGTCCCAAGCTCTCAACCCCCCCAACCCCCAAAACCGTAGAAGTAGGACCAACCTCGTAACCTTGAAGAATGAAGCCATTACTTGGAATCGACACAAAGTTCAGCCGAGGTTTTCATATATTTTCACCTTTCCATAAATTGAGCATTGATTTTTTAAAATTCAAATTTATTATCTTCTAGAGAGCTTCTTTTTTTTTGTATATTTTTTTACTCCCGGTAGCCATAAAGGGATTATGAGATGTTGTTAAGGAAATATATACGTATATTTTAAAGGAGATGACTCAAAATAAATTTTACTAGATAATGCATTTATTCCTTAATGTCAGCGTCCCTTCGGCCCCTAGATGCAACCCCTTTCATTCCTTTTGTTGTACCTCCGTTCATATTGATTCTCCTCCTCCATCTTACTTTCTACGCTATTCAATACATTATTTTCAGCGTTGAATGACCTCATAGAATGACCTCGTTATAGGTCATTCTATGAGGTCAGTGTTGAATGACCTCATCATAGGTCATTGTATGTGGTCAGTGTTGAATGACCTCATATAATGACCTTATCATAGGTCATTTTATGAGGTCAGTGTTGAATGATCTCATAGAATGACCTCATCATAGGTCTTTGTATGAGGTCAGTGTTGAATAACCTCATAGAATCACCTCATCATAGGTCATTCTGTGAGGTCAGTGTTGAATGACCTCATGGAATGACCTCGTTATAGGTCATTTTATGAGGTCAGTGGTGAATGACTTCATAGAATTACCTCATCATAGGTCATATAATGAGGTCAGTGTTGAATGACCTAATAGAATGACCTCATCATAGGTCATTCTATGAGGTCAGCATTGATGACCTCATAGAATGATCTCGTTATAGGTTATTCTATAAGGTCAGCATTGAATGACCTCAGAATGACCTCATCATGGATCACAGCGCTTGGCCCTTGTCATGATTTTCATATTCCGATTCTAATTCCAAATATGATTGAAACTCATTTTGAAAAATGATCCTGAATTTATCCAAGAAATAAAATTAGGATAATATTACAATTAGGGCCACATAAGGTACTAATTCGATACACGCGTAACACCAGTTACAAGATAGTTCACGTAATCGTTGAATAAATACGATAAGATCGGACCGGCTCTATCCGGACGAGTGTGATGGCTACCTCGAATTTGGGTCATCTACTGATTAAGACGAATCCAATTATGGGGGGATACTCTAATCTTCTTAGCGGGGTTGAAATTGGAATACAAAATACAAGTCCGTTTCGATATTATGACGTGCTTAATCACTGATTTAGATATTATTTGTCATATAATAATAATAATAATAATAATAATAATAATAATCATAATTAGGAAAACTGACAAGACTCACAGATTAATTTACACGATGCAAAAAATCCATTTTAATAGGCATGCTTCAGAGAGGGTCTACTACAATTCATAATAATAATAATAATAATAGGGAAAAACTAGATGCCGAATTAGCTCCAGGACTCATGCAGAAGAGTGTACTACTAGAAACAGCTCACATTGTGAGAAAAGTGATGGACTCCTGAGGAGGCAGGATGCAACCCGGAACCCCCACTATGATAGATCCAAATAATAATAATAATAATAATAATAATAATAATAATAATAATATACTTTATTAAAAGTAATGGCTACTTCAGCAGCATTACACTTGTAGAGATTCTTCTCTATTTTCCGAATAGCGGCTTTTTCCGTGCTACTTTAGACAGACTAGTAGAGCGGCCTATGGAGGTCATGATCAAATACAGAGTCAAAATTGGTGTATATATTTGAATTTTACAGATAAACTATGATACCATAGCTATCAAAGTCATTAACGAGATATATATATATATATATTAATATAATATATATATAATCTATATATATATATATATATGTCTCTCTCTCTCTCCTCTCTCTCTCTCTCTCTCCTCTCTCTCTCGTCTCTCTCTCTCTCTCGAAGCAAGCGAGCTTTCGTCTGGAGCTGCCAGACATCCTCGGGCTGGAAGCTGAGGGTGGACTGATCTTGAAGCGGTGTCCGTCCTCGTTTATATTTGGAGTTGACAGCAGGGGGTCTGCCCCATGCTGATCTACTATTGGCTGGTGGCGGTAGGTCTTCGTTTTCATTGGTGGCTTGAACGGGTCTCAAGCCACTTTCCATGCGTTGATTGGTTGCGATACTGTAAGTCCTGCAGCCGCCTGACCTCCTTAGCGGCGCGGTTACGTCGATGGGGTTTTACGTTTCGCTATGCTGCGGGACGTCACGGCTAACTTGATTATGATTAGGCTGCGGGAGTATCTCGTTCGGGGGGGTCGTCTTCCGTGGAGTTGTCGTGCTCGGTGGTGTCATTGTTGGTGGCAGGTCTTCTCATACTCGTAGGGAGGAGAAATTCTTCCTGCGTCGTATTTAGTGTAGGTTTTACTTGCTGGATGAGAAGTGCCTCCAGCAGGCGTAACCGACGGGCATCAGGGGCCTTCCCGATGATCTTCGTGTTTTGGATGATCACATCCCGGGAGATGGCCTCTTGAAGTTTGGTGCGTGCGTGATTTTTGATAGCCCCCTCTTGGGCGTGGCACGAGAGTCTCTTCGACAGGCGCAATGGTAGTCATACCAACGTAGGCGCCGCTGCAACCGCGGATTGGGCATGTATACTGGTACACCACATGCGTCTGCTTCAGGGGGTCTCGTACCTGTGGAGAGGGGTTATTTTTCATAATAAGGTCGCGCGTCCTCCGATTCTGGTAGTAGATAATTAGGTCGATATTTTTGGTGTCGTCGGTCTGGGATACATTTTTCAGAAATAATTTTCTTGACTGAGTCCTCTTCTTCACGGTAATGTGAGCTCATGAAGGCTTTATAATACAGCTTGATATTATCCTGGGGGGCGGGGGGTTGCGGCTCTCACTACCCCCCGTACCATTTCTCCAGGGCTGTACGGACTTCTCTGCTTATTAATTTATTTGAATACCCGTTATTTACGAGTACTTGGGAGGCGCGGTCGAGTTCCTGATGAGTGTCCTGCCAGGTCGAGCAGTGGGAGAGGGCTCTCCTGACAAAGGCCCTGACGGTCGTGCTTTTGAATCTGGCGGGGCACTCGCTGTCACCATTGAGGCAAAGTCCTAGGTTGGTTTTCTTTGTGTAGACGGAAGTACGGAGGCCGTCTTCCGTCCTACTCACAAGGACGTCGAGGAAGGGGAGCCGATCGTCAGTGCTGTATTCAACAGTGTAATTCAGCACGCTGCACTGCTGAAATGCCTGACGGAGGGCTTCTACCTCTCATTCTCTGGGGGGGGGGGCGTCGACTTGGACAAAGATGTCGTCGATATATCGTCCATATCTGCGGGGTTGCT
>NC_061101.1:12292495-12294995 GCF_015104395.2 Macrobrachium nipponense | reverse complement strand
ATTTGAGAGCATCAGTGCAGGGACAATTTTTGGGAGTTTCCTCAGAACTGGAATGTGAATGGTCAAAGAGATTGTTACATGGCTAATCTGAGAGTATCAATGCGCGGAATGATTTAAGGGGATCCTTATGCCGGAATCGTAAAATCTGGGAATTTCTTCAGAGCTGTGGAATCTGGACTAAACAAAGGAGTCGTTACATGGTTAATTTAAGTGAATCCTTGCACGGATAACTTGAGGATAATCCTTACGTAAGAATCGAAAAGCTAAGAATTTCCTCAGAGCCGTGGAATCTGATCTAATCAAAGGGAACCGTTACATGGTCAATCTAAGGGAATCCTTGAAGGTATATTTTAAGGGAATCCTTACGTCGGAATCGTGTAAACTGAGAATGTCCTGAGAGCTTTGGAATCTGGACAATCAAAGGGAATCGATATATGATTAATCCAAGGAAATTCTTTCAGATATTTAGGGAATCCTTATGTCGAACTCGTATAAACTGAAAATTTCCTGAGAGCTTTGGAATGTGGACTGATCAAAGGGAATTGATACATGATTAATCCAAGGGAATTCTTTCGGAGATAATTCAAGGGAATCCTTAGGTCGGAATCGTATAAGACTTCCTAGGAGCTTTGGAACCTGGACTAATCCTTGGGAATAGATACGTGGTTAATGAAAAGGAATTCTTTTAAGAGGTAATTCAAGGGAATCCTTACGTCGGAATCGTAAAATCTGGAATAATCCAAGACGTCCATCATGTCGTCGTTGTTCGTCAGGAAGAAGAAAGCCATTCCGAAATGGCCCTTATTCCTCTCTAGTTCTCCCGTCATTCCATTCCAGGTCCGTCCTCGTTTTTGTATCCCCAGTATTCTCCTGAAGTCAGGGGGTAAAAGTCTGGGAATTCAGTATATGTATATATATATATATATATATATAATATATATATATATATATATATATATATATATATATATATATATACATAAATTCATACTATACAATCATAAAGTGTTCTGTAATGTCATTCACAAAGGGCCTTGTCTCTTTTCACAACTTCATTGACCCTCATTCATTTTACTTATTCAGTCATTTACCTATTCATTGACTTGTTTATGATTCACCTACCCGTTGGCGGCTCTATGATTTGCAGAGAAAAATTGAGGACGCTGGAGAGAGCAGATGCTATTTGGATGTCCCTTCCTATATATTCAGACTCGCCTCGGCTCCTGCCTTTGTTATTATGAATAATATGCGGTTCGAACTCGAATGTGATGAACTGTTGGAAATGAGGGAATTCGGAATTAATAAGATTATTATTATTATTATTATTATTATTATTATTATTATTATTATCACGAGCGAAGCGAAGTCGTACTGGAAACGGGCTCATTTCTGGCGGCCCGGCACGGCCCGGCCCTAACGCTATTCAAATACTAATATCTCCAAAAGTATTGAAGATAAAAGAAAAATTCCTCCGGTAGATAAAACCTTAAGTCTTTAAGTTTAATCCCACATAAGATTTACTTTTAAAATAACATGCATTCACATTTAAATGAAGTTTTAATCGTTGCATTATAATTTTCTCAAAATTGATGATTTTAGCACCAAATTCGATAGTTTTCTCCAGTACTAGGCTCACTTAAACATGTCTTCTCACCTCCGCTATAAAGAATCATTTCGCATTGTATCGTTTGTCATATTATTAGCAGTTGGATGTTGGAAGACCCTTTGATGGTTTAACTTGTAGCTTAGCGAGTTATCCCCTTTAGGGCGCCCTACTGGCTATTATTATCGGTACAAATATATTATCAAATGCTACTGAGCGATAGAATGCCTTCATTAACTAATTTAGATAAGTTAACGATTGATATCTTGAAACTCTACTGCTTACTTTATTTTCTATCGGGAAATATTGGCAAATGGTTCCTCCTAGAACCTAGGTCATGGGAAGACAAGCGTTTAGACATATTTAACAAACATTTTCCGAAAAGATCATGGGAACGTAGCCCCTATTGACAGCTTACAAGAAAGGGACTGGATTCCACGAATTTCAATATTATTCAACCTCCAAGGACAGCGCCCCTGAAGATTATCCAAAGTTAAAGTTAAGTATATCTTAGTTTTACCAGACCACTGAGCTGATTAACAGCTCAGCTCTCCTATGGCTGGCCCGAAGGATTAGATATTTTTACGTGGTTAGAAACCAATTGGTTACCGAGCAACGGGACCTACAGCTTATTGTGGGATCCGAACCACATTATATCGAGAAATGCATTTCTATCACCAGAAATAAATTCCTCTGCTTCCGCGTTGGCTGAGGACGAGAATCGAACTTCGACCACCGATTGGTAGCCGAGCGAAACGAAACTCCCCGAACAACGAGGAACTAGATTATCCAAAGACTTTTGTGAAAAGATGCCATCTTTTGGCATTCTTTAAGGAGAGTTTCCAGTATATCCAAGGTTTTATCTAGTAATATTCAATATGACGTGAAGCCTGCTAC
>NC_061101.1:12232495-12287495 GCF_015104395.2 Macrobrachium nipponense | reverse complement strand
ATAGCAGAACAACTCCAGCATTGTATCTCAAATCACCAAGCACCAAAATGGATGACCACAGGAAGAACATCCTTAGTACAAAAAGACAAGAGTAAGGGAAATATAGCCAGTAACTACAGGCCTATCACCTGCCTACCAATAATGTGGAAGTTACTAACAGGTATCATCAGTGAAAGGCTATACAACTACCTAGAAGGAGACAAAACACCATCCCCCACCAACAGAAAGGCTGCAGAAGGAAGTGTAGGGGCACAAAAGACCAGCTCCTGATAGACAAAATGGTAATGAAGAACAGTAGGAGAAGGAAAAACCAACCTAAGCATGGCATGGATAGACTATAAGAAAGCCTTCGACATGATACCACACACATGGCTAATAGAATGCCTGAAAATATATGGGGCAGAGGAACACCATCAGCTTCCTCAAAAATACAATGCGCAACTGGAATACAATACTTACAAGCTCTGGAATAAGACTAGCAGAGGTTAATATCAGGAGAGGGATCTTCCACGCGACTCACTGTCCCCACTACTCTTCGTAGTAGCCATGATTCCCATGACAAAAGTACTACAGAAGATGGATGCCGGGTACCAACTCAAGAAAAGAGGTAACAGAATCAACCATCTGATGTTCATGGACGACATCAAGCTGTATGGTAAGAGCATCAAGGAAATAGATACCCTAATCCAGACTGTAAGGATTGTATCTGGGGACATCAGGATGGAGTTTGGAATAGAAAAATGCGCCTTAGTCAACATACAAAAGGCAAAGTAACGAGAACTGAAGGGATAAAGCTAACCAGATGGAGCAACATCAAACACATAGATGAGACAGGATACAAATACCTGGAATAATGGAAGGAGGAGATATAAAACACCAAGAGATGAAGGACACGATCAGGAAAGAATATATGCAGAGACTCAAGGCGATACTCAGGTCAAAACTCAATGCTGGAAATATGATAAAAGCCATAAAACAAACAAATGGGCAGTGCCAGTAATCAGATACAGCGCAGAATAGTGGAATGGACGAAGGCAGAACTCCGCAGCATAGACCAGAAAACCAGGAACATATGACATACACAAAGCACTACACCCAAGAGCAAATACGGACAGACTATACATAACACGAAAGGAAGGAGGGAGAGGACTACTAAGTATAGAGGACTGCGTCAACAGTCGAAAACAGAGCAGGGCACTGGGGGGCAATAGCTGAAAACCAGTGAAGACGAGTGGCTAAAGAGTGTATGGAAGAAGGACTAATAAAAGCAGACGAAGACCCAGTAATATACAGATACAGGAGAAAGACAGAAAGAACAGAGGACTGGCAGGCAACAAACCAATGCACGGACAATACATGAGACAGACTAAAGAACTAGACCAGCGATGACAATTGGCAATGGCTACAGAGAGCTAAAGAAGGAAACTGAAGGAATGATAACAGCGGCACAAGATCAGGCCCTAAGAACCAGATATGTTCAAAGTACGATAGACGGAAATAACATACTCTCCCATATGTAGGAAGTGCAATACGAAAAGTGAAACCATAAACCACATAGCAAGTGAATGCCCGGCACTTGCACAGAACCCAGTACAAAAAGAGGCATGATTCAGTGGCAAAAGCCCTCCACTGGAGCCTGTGCAAGAAACATCAGCTACCTTGCAGTAATAAGTGGTACGAGCACCAACCTGAAGGAGGATGATAGAAAACGATCAGGCAAAGATCCTCTGGGACTATGGTATCAGAACGGATAGGGTGATACGTTGCAAACGAACCAGACGTGACGTTGATTGACAAAGTCAAGAAGAAAGTATCACTCATTGATGTCGCAATACCATGGGACACCAGAGTTTGAAGAGAAGAGAGGGAAAAATGGATAAGTATCAAGATCTGAAAATAGAAATAAGAAGGATATGGGATATGCCAGTGGAAATCGTACCCATAATCATAGGAGCACTAGGCACGATCCCAAGATCCCTGAAAAGGAATCTAGAAAAACTAGAGGCTGAAGTAGCTCCAGGACTCATGCAGAAGAGTGTGATCCTAGAAACGGCACACATATAGTAAGAAGAGTGATGGATCCTAAGGAGGCAGGATGCAACCGAACCCCACACTATAAATATCACCAGTCGAATTGGAGGACTGTGATAGAGCAAAAAAAAAAAAAAAAAAAAAAAAAAAAAATAATAATAATAATAATAATTAGCAACAGAACGCCCTAGAGGCGATAACTCGCGAAGCTTCAAGTAAATAATAATAATAATAATAATAATAATAATAATAATAATAATATAATTAGCAGCAGGACGCCCAAGAGGCGATAACTCGCGAAGCTTCAAGTTAAACCATCAAAGGGTTAATTAGTTATCTCTGAACGCTCTGCTATATAATTATTATCATTAATTACATTTCAAACAGTCTTAAATCAATCTTATATATGGGATGAAATTAAAAGATGTAAAGTTTTATCTGCCGATAGGATTTTTCTTTTATCCTCAATACTTTCGGAGATATTAGCATTTGAATAGCGTTAGGGTCTAAGGCAATAATTGAAATATCATTTAAATGTGAATTTGTGATATTGTGAAAATGAATCTGATATTGGATGAAATTTAAAGATGTAAAGTTTTATCTACCGATAGGATTTTTCTTTTATCTTCAATATTTTTTGGAGATATTAACATTAGGGCCTAAGGCAATAATTAAAACATCATTTAAATGTGAATTTGTGATATTGTGAAAATAATTTAATAGTTAATATTGGATGGAATTTAAAGATGTAAAGTTTTATCTACCGATAAGATTTTTCTTTTATCTTCAATACTTTTGGATATAGCATTTGAATACCGTTAGGGCCTAAGGCAATAATTAAAACATCATTTAAGTGTGAATTTGTGATATTGTGAAAATAATTTTATATTAGATGAAATTTAAAGATGTAAAGTTTTATCTACCGATAAAATTTTTCTTTTATCTTCAATACTTTTGGATATAGCATTTGAATACCGTTAGGGCCTAAGGCAATAATTAAAACATTATTTAAATGTGAATTTGTGATATTGTGAAAATAATTTAATAGTTAATATTGGATGGAATTTAAAGATGTAAAGTTTTATCTACCGATAAGATTTTTCTTTTATCTTCAATACTTTAGGGCCAGGCCGCCAGAAATGAGCCCGTTTCCAGTAAGACTTCGCTTCACTCGTAATATGGGGCATGGAAGCCAAATACCCTATCCAGCCCAGGTCCGAACTCAAAAGTGAAAAGAAGGGCACAGAAAAATCAGTGATTCGAAATTTAGGCAGAAACACACACACTCACAAATAATAATGATAAAGAACATTACATAATAAATAACCAGTTATCTAAGTTGAGAGTTTATTTTGATAATTTTTTTTATCAAGCATGCAAAAGAAATGAGACATTTCAAGCAAAGCAAATATTGACTCATCGCCTTTCTAATATATCTCAATTTAAGCTGTATTTCTTAAATCGTCTTGATTATAAATGGTGACTTATTTCTCTTAACATTCATAAACGTTTACGTTTACTTCACGGAAAAAAATTTTCCCAGATACCCTCTATGAACGTTATTGAAATTCACCATAACCGCCCACCCCCTTTATATCTTTGCAATAACAAAATCAATCAATCAATAGCCTTACTTTCCGTCGTAGTCCCAGGCGCCCTTAGAAGCGTTGGTGTAACTCAGAAGTGGGTTCGGATCCTTCAGGAGAAAGATGTAGCCTTGGCATGTGGACGTCTTCGAATGGACGGTCAGGAAATCGCTGGGCGCCTTTATTTCTGTGACCTGCCGAAATCGTCGGAAATCAACAGCATTCGAAAGGCAGTGATCATTTTCAGCGGTGGGAGATTTCGATTTGATAGCATGGGAATTTTACGTACGTATATTATTTTTCTAAGGTTTGTTCAATCTGTTCAATGTATCAGCACTGGAAAATATTTCTTTTGTCTTCAAAACAGGTCGCACTTGCTATCTTATTAAAACGGTTTCCATACCTTTTATAAGAAGCATTAAACAAATAGTTAGATATATATATATACTTTTATATATATATATATATATATATATATATATATATATATATATATATATACTTATATTATATATATATATATATATCATATATATATATTATATATATATATATATATATATATATATATAGATAGATAGATATATATATATATTAGGGCTTGTGCCTTGTATGATAAGGCGCCCTATGAGGTAATGTTAGACTAGCGATAATCTATACGCTAAGTCGGTTGGTATTGCACTTCCATCTTCAATGGAGTGTCTGGGGTTTTGTAGATCACTTACGAAGTCGGTATTATCTTTACGACGATGTGTTAAACTCATGGTTCGGTGAGGTTCTTGTAGAAACACAAGGTATAAAAATAGTATATTCTTCTGAAGTTTTACATGATGAAGATCAGGTATGATCGTACAAGTCTTCTATGACGATAGCTTGATCGCTTCTGCCAATGATGATGGCTAATCCTATTCCCTCTACATGATAAAGCTAGGTCCAAAGAGGTACAGGTCTTCTAATGACGATAGCTAACTCTGTTCTGCTGTCTACCATCTCTGTTACAAGTTATGAAGGAACAGACAGTAGTTCGAACATATGAACATACTATCAGATGACATAGTTTCATACGAACACACAAATCGAATGAGACACGCTACAGATCACGGTAGGCCGTTTTGAATAATAGGTCGGGGTAGTTGTCTCAAGCAGGGAGCTTGGACTAATGTTTATAAACAATTGAATGACTACAGGTGACGGCATGTTATCTTAGCTTACATACTTATTGTATACGTCATCTTTAGCGTCTCTAGTCTGATCACATTCCTGCAAGCAATCTGGTTGACCTCTTTAGTTTTAGACTTTTATATATATGGACTAACATTCCATATTTTTATTATGTAAACACTTACATTAGCTCGGTCAGCTACCAAAACCAACTACTGAATATTACTCAAACTTGACTTGCATTTGACTTATAGGAGTGTGATACAGACACTATGTGAATATATATATATAAGTAAATAAAAATTCATGTGTACATGAATTGATTCAAGTAATAAATATAAAACAATGATATTGGTAAATAATAGTGATCACATGATATATATAATGATACAGTTTTTCACTTCATCTCTTTAAGATACTTATGCTACAGAAAATACTATGTACTCTGATAATTGCATAGAATGAAGATTAACATGATAATCATATTTTAACTGATAAAAATTTTCATATATGAATTGATAACATTATTAATGTTTATTCTGATTGATTCGTTTTGATTTTCATGCTAAATGTTAATATATCTGATTCATTAATTCATATACTAACTCATAAATAACTGCAGATAATGGTAAGAAAAAGGTAACAGATTGATTATAGGCTACCTGATTTGTTTATACATATGTATATGGATTCATATAATTATGATTAATATATGTGCACTTTAAATAGATTCCTATTGCGTACACGCAAAGATATATTTCGATTCCGTTATTTTATGATCATTTATATATAGATTCCTAGTGCGTACACGCAAAAATATATTTCGATTCTGTTATTTATGATCAACATATATGGATAATTATATAATAGGATACATGATACTTTATATATATAGGATACATGTACCGAGGTTATACTTACTTCACTTTTAACTAGCTTTCGAACAACTTTTCGTCCATTACACAGTTCCAGACAACCACCTTTAGCCAATTGAAACGGCCTTTTTCAATGGTTAAAACAAGGGGAAAATTTGCCTGGGCGGGTCCAACGTTCTATTTTGCGCTCATACTTATTCTCTGCATCCTAAGCTACACGATTACGTTCGCGATGAATAGATCATCCCAGCACGAGTCCTTCGCCAGCAAAGTAGAGTTGAATATCCTTCGGGTCGTATTGTCGGAAGTATGTCCCTTTTTTTAGTCGATTCCGACAGTAGCCGGAGCATTCCGCATTAAAACGAGATTACGACGAGATACGGTGTCGGTCGAAGAAGTCCATGAAATTCCAAATTTCACATTGTAGGCGGTTGTTACTTGACTGTAGTCGTCCGCTGGCGACGAACGATTTTTTAAGTTGCGATGTGAAACGCTCGTACTGCAGGATACTGTAACCAGGTTCCATTAATCAGCCTGCAAGTGAAATTATACTTGTCACAAGGGCAAAGTAAATTCAGACGACATCCAAATACAGGGAGGGGAGAGAGCCATTTAGACCAGACTTAACCCACATGAAATTCGCTGATATTTTGGAATTCAAAAGAATCCGCTGTACAAACTTTTTTATCCATGGCATTAACAATGAGTGAACCTATCCAGGTCTATGATGACTTGGTAAAAATATCCATAATTATAAAAATAAATAGATATCAATACGAATCTCAAAGAAAATTCGATATTACTGGTAGTAAGTTACTGACAAAAGAAGTGGAAAATGAGCTATTTGTAAGATTGCCAGGCAGCATAAGAGTCAAAGAGAATATTAATCATGATTCATGTGCCCTAACAAAAGTTTCATATTCAATTTTCTCGTGCGCATCCTCTGAGGTTAATTTTTTTTAAAACTTTATTAATAGGTAGGAGATGCAACGAAAAAAACCCACTATGTAACTAATTTCTAAATAAACTTTGGGTTTTCAAGAAAATGTGACATTTTCCCATGAATGTTTACTTGAATTGTAATAGGCTAATGTTGCAAGTAAATATTTCATATTCATATCGTGATACTTCCAAATGTCTATGAGGTTCAGAAAAAAAAAATTAATTCATTTTGTTATAGAAAGAAATCTTTGCTTTATATTGTTTTCAATTAATTTTAAAATGATTACAAGTCCTTAACTAATTGCACACACACGGATAAATAATATGTTATGTGGCCCGTCATGTGACCTATTGAACACATGTGAAGTTCATGAACTAAGCATTCCTTTCTCCAGTCAATCTGCTTTTGCAAGCAGAGACGACACACAGATGAAGCCTGTGTAAGCAGATTATTGAGGTTAAAAGGAAACAAATGCTGATACGGCAATGATGGCGTCGTCACTTGGCAGGAGATTGCTCTCAGCCAGCTAAGAGTTACGTTACTTGCTGTAAGAGATACGACTTTAGTATTTTCAAATGATATTTTAGTGTTTTAATTCTCCACCCGCATGAGAAGAATGTCTGAAAAAAAAAAAAAAAAAAAAAAAACAACAGTACCAAAATTGAACAATATATTAGTTTCATGTTGGCATTATGTTAAATAAATATTCCTTATTCAAACTATATGAAAAAAGGTTTCCATACAAATTCTATATATATTATTAGCCCTGTATAAGATTCATATAGGATATTCCATAGATAACATTTTCACTTCTAGACTTCCTGACTTTAAAATCTCTTTTATTTTATTTTATTTATTTTATTTATTATTAGTTTATTTATTTATTTATTTATTTAATTTTTTTTTTTTTTTCATTGACTACGAATATAAATTACCGGGACAGACAATATGTCAGTAGGTTTTGATATGTGTTTGAACTTTTAGCTTATTTGTCATTACTAAAGCGTTAAGTTAGAGTTCAAATCTTTACGCATATATATTTGGATATTTAATGGTTACGTTTTGCTTATTGATATTATCGTGATTCCTTTTTTATTATAATTTGTAACCCTTCCGACTTCTTACGGAGTGTATTATATTGACTCCACTTGTATCCATATTTATTTTATTTTTTCTATATTTATTTATTTATATATATTTTTTTATATCTTTGATAAATTAATGGTTGGCTTGAATATGTGGAAAAGTGTTCTAGCGGCGTACCGTATAAGGCTACGTGCTGGCAATCAATTCTATAGATACAAGATATCAATGATAAAGGTATTTAAAACCGCGAGAACCGCTATAATCCAGTTCGGATCCAACATCACGAGTTGTAACTCGTAAGACATTGACACTTCCTATTTAATTATCCGTTATTCTACCAAACGATTGACTCTGGGTGATAAAATATATTATTGGTTTTCTTAATGGAAAGGAATTCACACAACGTGTTAGGAGATTATTATTGATTTTACACCACCCGAGTCACAGATTATTATGTGTTGAATTCCATATTTACTGATTAGCACTCATAAATATTCCTAACGCACTCAATTGCGGTGTTTGTTTTAGTGCTATTAATTCTATATAACGTGTCAAGGAACTATTAACACTAAGAAGTGTTTATTCCCTCTGTCAGACTCGTAATTCTGTTAATAATTCTACGTATATTCTTTCAAGGATTGATTTGGCACAGGATAGGCTCCTAAACTGACAGGTGTCTTGAGGTGTCCCTTGTCTTCATGACACCGTGTTACAATCAGTTATGTGCTTTTTATATCTGTAAGCATTGTAGGCCAGTAAAATAAAAGTTTGATTTGGCTTTCTGTTTGGACATAGTAGGGAACCCTGGATGACGGAATGCAACCAGTTTTATGACGATTGGTATGAAAGAGATTATTACTAATACCTGGTCGTTAGTCATCTGCTGTGTTCTTCGGGTTTACCTCGTCAGACCTACATAATATTACATTTGATTACATTATTCTGATACACATACTTTAAATATACTTTTGCTTTAGGGTTTCTGCTCGAAGTGTGTATTGTTTATGCTTAGCCGCTGACCCTGTTTCCGTTTCGAAGTGTTTATTGTTTGGTGTTTATTGCTGCTGACTCTGTTTTCCGTTTTCGAAGTGTTTTTATTTTTGTTTGGGTTATGTTCTGTTGACTCTTGCTTTGTTCAGTTTGTAACAGTTCTGCGCTCCAACCCAGATATTCAATGCTCGCGATCTCTTGGGTTAAGGAATTTTCTTGTTTAGATACGGTTTTAACAATAGGTACGGATGTTTCTATATGTTTTTAGTATAATTAATGGTTTTTTGCTGTATGTTGCGGGATAATGCGTCAGCTATGATATTTGCTTTCCCAGGTAGATATCTTTATCTTGGCTCCAATAACCTGGAATGATCATTTGTCACCGAGTTCCTTTTGGACTGTGATTAAAGCCTTTGAAAAACTCGGTAAAGGACTCATGTTCAGTAAGGACTTTATCAGGATAGCCATAGATTATGAACTTAAAATGTACTAGTGTTAAAGATACCTAGCCCTTCCTTGCCTATTACTGCATATTTACTTTCAGAGGGCTTTAGTTTACGTGAATAAAAAGCTATAGGGAAGAACTGTTTATCATATGACTGAAGTAATACCCCTCTTACCCCTTGGTCTGAGGCGTCTGTTGCAATAAAAAAAAAATCCTTATTTAAATCAGGATTTTTAAGTTAGGTAAGCTGCATTATTCCGCTTTTAAGATATCGAACGCCTGTTGATGCTTTTCAGACCATAATAAATCTACGCTCTTCTTCGTAAGATCTGTTAAAGGAGCTGTCATGATTGAAGAGTTACATATTTACATACGATTGTAATACCCACTACAGCGCAAAAGTGCTGTATCCCCCTTTTACGTTAATAAGTACCGGAAGTTATGAATAGCCGACACCTTACCATGGACTACTTTTTAAGACCTTGACCAGACACATAAAACCTAGATAACATGTTCGGTTTTTTAAAAACTCACATCTAGATATTTTACTCTGAGATTATTTGTCTTTGTCTCTGTAGCACTAGCTCTACTTTATGTGAATGTACTTCTAAGGTATTAGAAAAGATTACAAGATCATCCATATAGGCATGTAGGGTATCCCCTAAAAATCTCCAAACACTATATTGTAATTGGGGTGCAACGTAAGCCGGAGGCATACGTAAAAATTGATAATGTCCCTGAGTGTGAAAAATTGAAAAAAAACGGTGTATGAGGTACAATCACTTAGGTAATGGTATCTGGTAAAAGCTTTTAAGTAAGTCCAAGTTGGTGAAAAAAATTTATTTAACTAACTAACAGATAAGATGTCGTCGGTACATCGCACTGGAAACTATCGGAAGTCGTTTCCTTGTTTAAGCGACAGAAATCTACGCAGATACGCCAAGTCCGATCTTTTATGGCATGACGTTTTGAGGGAAAAATTATATGGGCTTATTTGATTTCCTAATGACTCCTATTACTAACATTTTTCAACTACGTCATTTATCTCTATTTTTGAAATTTCATTGAAAGTCTACACGAAGGTACGTATATAGCTTAATGTTTGTCCTTAGACCGTGTTTTGTGTTAAATTACATCCGTTTTTCCCAGAGATCACTCGCTAGTGGAGAAACTTCTTGTATTCAGATAAAAGATAAAAAAAATTTCTGCTGAATCACCTCTGCTTGAATGACTTTACGATATTACTTTAGATAGATTATCAGAGAGATTCATCCACGACTGGTTGGGCGTGATTAAAAACTAGCAACAATAAAAAATGCGATATTTATAACTTCCGTATCCACGTATGTATACTTTTAGGGCTTTGTTCGCGGAAATCGTTATATTTCAGAGTGTCGGGAAGGATTAAAATTTCATTTCCCAGCAAAGTCTTTTTACACGCACTAAGACATTCGAGGGTGCATGCTTCTCGAGATTTGCATGCAAAGTACGACTGCGGTTGTGGGAGAATTCTGTTGGGTCATTTGAACAATGTTACGATTTATGAGACAAATGTATAGTTCCTTTATATAAGTTATTATTTGATTAACTGTCTCATTTTTGTTCAAACGGAATTTTAATATGTTTGAAGGTTTATAGAATTTTCCTTTGATAAACACGCCTTATTTTGCAGGATGTAAGATAATATTTTGTATACCCCTAGATGGATCTTACAATTACACTACATACAGATCAATGTTTTTTATAACTATAGAGGTATCTGTAAGCGCTCGCATTATCCGGACTTCTCATTAGGGAAGTTCGAACAACAGACGGTGAGTCCGTAAATACAAGATATTACGTGTATTAAAGAAATAAACAAGATATTCTAATTTTTACGGCGCGTACAGTTGGGCTTAATCCACCAGTACTCATAATAACTTATGTATTAAAAAAAAAGAAAAAACCTGCTGCTGATTACTTTATACGGTCGTGTGTTTCATAGGAAAAATCCTTTTTAATTCAAAAAGATATCGGTATGTATGAACCAACATCGCTTTTCCCCACTCTGCTAGAGTCGCTTATTGTGTGGAATTTGCTTCGCTTTGAAAACTTCGGCAGTTTTTTGACTAACCTTGACCGCTTGACTAGGTGACACAGTAACCGAGTTTGCTTGTTTGTTGCTTCTGAAAGGCTACTGTTTCTATTTCTTTTTGTAATAATTAGGGATCCTTCTCTTTATTACCATCGGCAACGTATTGTGTGTTTTTAGCATTATGTTGCTGGTTACGTATAAAGCAATGAATGATGAACTATTAGGAACTGAGCGATTACTAATAAGACAAGTTATCTCTACTGTATTCAATTTTAACGTTGTACTTCATTCTTTGCTAAAATTTGAAAATAGTGAGGGATCCTGGTCAGCGCGTTTAGCCTGATGAAAGTTTTTTACAGACATGTTATTCCTTGCAATCCAGCCATATTTTTAAAGTTAAGTTGAGTCATTGAGGTTCGATATTTTATATAACTCAAAAAAACTCAAGGCTAAAACTGCGATCGGGACTTTGCAAAGGAGCATTTATTGTCATGACCCGAAAATAGTGTTACCTCTAATTTATATAGATTTGTACGGGTGTTCCACTTGTTTTTGTGTGTTTTCTAATCACTACGGTGCTTAACGACCCGATCCATGCATCTGTATAAATACAGACGTCCACTGCGTAAACGCATATTCACTGTTTCAATATGATTTGTTACGTAAGGGATTAATAATCACCCAAAATGATAAAATTAACATAGTATATGATTATGATATTTTAGTAGAACTTCTGGAAACAGACACTCAAAGATAAAAACTCGCAGTAGCGAAATCTCAATGATGTAGATAATTTCTGTAAAAAAGTAAGATTAAGAATGTCTCGTAACTTCAGCCACAGGAATAACGAAATTCGAACGAACCTGTAAAGGAAACACTCAAAGTTACTCCAAATGAATAAAAAATTGTACTTAGCTTGCTTTTGTGGGAAGTCACGGTGTTCCGATAACGACACACGGCCTTGGTCCTTCTCTATTAGCGGACGACCTGGTTTGGCTTCAGTTTCCCCGTGCGCGTTGTTTCGATGATTCGAGCCCTTGAAAATCCGATGCTGCAGACGCGTTCGGTTTGTTTCTTGAAGTTCCGGAAACGAAACTCACGAACGATGTTTTCTTGAATGATTCCTAATGAGAGACGAAGCTTCCGTTGCCTAGGAAAAGGACACGTCGGTTTTGTTTCTTGAAGTTATTCACTAAACGATGATACTAAGTTGCTTGACGAATCTTGTTGTTTTCTGAAGTCGCTCACTAACGATGATACTAGGTTGCTTGACGAATCTGCTGCTTCCGTCGTCGTTGACTTCTTATGATACATGATTTATTATTCTGGTTTTTTCTTCGTAGACGTTGTAGAGTTCTTCTGGTCCGCTGGCCACCAATATTAGGCTTGTGCCTTGTATGATAAGGCGCCCTATGAGGTAATGTTAGACTAGCGATAATCTATACGCTAAGTCGGTTGGTATTGCACTTCCATCTTCAATGGAGTGTCTGTTTTGTAGAGTCACTTACGAAGTCGGTATTATCTTTACGACGATGTGTTAAACTCATGGTTCGGTGAGGTTCTTGTAGAAAACACAAGGTATATAGTATATTCTTCTGAAGTTTTACATGATGAAGATCAGGTTATGATCGTACAAGTATTCTATGACGATAGCTTGACGCTTCTGCCAATGATGATGGCTAATCCTATTCCTCTACATGATAAAGCTTAGGTAAGATGTACAGGTCTTCTAATGACGATAGCTAACTCTGTTCTGCCTGTCTACCATCTCTGTTACAAGTTATGAAGGAACAGACAGTAGTTCGAACATATGAACATACTATCAGATGACATAGTTTCATACGACACACAATCGAATGAGACACGCTACAGATCACGTAGGCCGTTTGAATAATAGGTCGGGGTAGTTGTCTCAAGCAGGGAGCTTGGACTAATGTTTATAAACAATTGAATGACTACAGGTGACGGCATGTTATCTTAGCTTACATACTTATTGTATACGTCATCTTTAGCGTCTCTAGTCTGATCACATTCCTGCAAGTCAATCTGGTTGACCCTCTTTAGTTTTAGACTTTTATATATATGGACTAACATTCCATATTTTTTATTATGTAAACACTTAACATATATATATATTATATATATATATATATATAATGTATATATCTTTATATATGTGTATATATTTATATATAATATACATATATATATATATATATATATATATATATATATATATCTACATATATATACATACATATACATATACATATACATACATATATTTTATATATATATACTATACACAAATTACCGTTAAAAACATATTTTATTGTAATATATACACTATTTCACACTTTTTGATCAAACACAATTATGCTTACTTAAAAGTTATCTACGGGGCAATAAACCAATTAACACTCGTCATTCTACACAGATAATCTAATTATGCATTAGTAAGGTGAACGTCATTTAGCCGATGTTTATTGAACCCAAATCAAAGTCGCAATATGTGCCCCATTCAAGCTCCTTTTATTCAGCTTTGTAACATTTGGTCTTTTATCGGTTATTCTCATTTATAGATTATTATACATGATATTCCATTTTATATTAACCGTTGAACCAAGTTATTGGCCATTTTAAATGGAACTCTCTCAAGGTTACATGTAATTAATGGTAATGATAATGGTATTAAATTCTATATAAATAAATATATATATATATATATATATATATATATATATATATACACATACTACTATATATATATATATATATATATATATATATATATATATATATATATATATATATATATATATAATAGAACGTATGACCAGCAGAAACTAACGTTTCGGGATTCGAATCCCATCTTAAGGGCTAAAAACGGCGAAGATGAAAAATCCACCCATTTTCCGTGTATTTAGCCCCGAAGATGGGATCTGTATCCCGAAACATAGGTAATGGATATAAATAAAGTTGTAACTAAAAATGCTGAAGTTTCTGCTGGCCATACTGTACCTATATAATATACATATATATATATTATATATATATATATATATATATATATATATATATATATATATATATATATATGACAAGAGTTCTTAAACGAGTATTATTATTATTATCATAAAACTGTAGATTATTACATAGGGCCATCACTACAAAATAAGCTCATTCCCAAGGCTATCTACTTCATTATTCTCCTTACAAAGGTGCCTGAGAAACAGAGAATCCTAGTAAATATAAGAAGAAGCAATGCAGATGACTACCGCAAAGTCTCCTTTGAACGCCGTTAGACCTAAATAAAATAGGCCTATATCCGAGGAATGTCGTTGCAACTCACCTTCCTGACGTGAGGCACAGAATGACGCGTCAAGACTGACGAATCCTTGAAGGAAACGTTCAAAAGCCAGCACCAACAGACAACGACGCAGTTCACTGCTAGTTATGAAGGACAGGGCTTGGGCGAGTAGCTCGCTCTCACTCACATCCAAGGAGTAGCTACCCTGAAAATCTACTCCATCTTTGCTCCACGTCTCTTGGAAGAGAGGAGCTCTGATGAAGGGTAGATAGAGCGGCAGCCCGGACCGTTGAGATACAACGAACGAGATACCGACTGTAACCGTACCGGTATTTAGGAGTAGACTTGTAAACTGTGAAGCTGACCGTCTGCTGAAAAATATATGGGTGGCTTACTTAACAAGCACCACATAATTGCTCGTTAGATTTGGGTCTAGATCAAATATATGAGATACCAGATGAAACTAATTTATAATATATCTGCAGACTCTACTGAGTATAGAATGACCAGTGACAGACATTTTGGAGGGTGGGTTCCCCCTGACAGACGCACTGAAAAGGGGGGGTTAATTGGATCTATACTCTGTTTTTTTCCATCTGTCCATCCGCCTGTGGTGTTTTAGCATGGTAACACTGCGTCCTGGGCTTTAATAGTTACGCTATGTGTGTTTTGTAAATAAAAGGATATCTGGGGTACATTTGCAACTGAAAAGTGTTTTAATAATTTACTGTATGCGAATTACACCGTTAATGTTCGAAATAGGATATCATTATTGTTGTTGAATGTAAGCTGAATGTAACTATCTAAAGCCCGCGACGCAGTGTTACCATACGCAAACACCACAGGCGGATGGACAGATGGAAAAAAACCGAGTATAGATCCAATTAGGAGATACCGAGTAAAATTTACACTACAATAGCACTGCACATCCTAGAATACTGTGGTGGTAATGACAGACGTTTTAGTGGGTGTTTACCCCCTGACAGACGCCCCACAACGAGAGGGGGAGGGGGAAGGGGAGGGAGACAGGATCTCCATCCAACATCATAGTACAAGTAAAATTTGTGCTACAATAGCACTGCACTTCCTAGAGTACTGCAGTTGTAATGACAGATATTTTAGTGGGTGGTTTCCCCCTGACAGACACCCACAACGACTTGGGAGGGAGGGGGAGGGGGAGCCAGGATCTGCATCCAACACTGGAAATACCAAGTATAATTTGTACAACAATAGCACTGCACATCCTAGAGTACTGTGGTGGTAATGACAGACATTTTGAGGGTGGTTACCCTCTGGCAGACACACCCCACAACGAGTAGGGAGGGGAAGAGGGGGGGGGGGGGGGAGACAGGAACTGCATCCAACATTGGAGATATAAAGTAAAATTGTACCACAATAGCACTTCATATCCTAATATGCGGTGATGGTAATGCCAGACATTTTAGTGGGTGGTTACCCTTTCACAGACAACCTACGATTGGAAGGGAGAGGTAGAGGTGGATATTTCAAAATCTATCATAGGCAATATTAATATTAGAAATATGGTAAGTATCTGAAAATCGTGAGCCTGATAAAATGTAAAAGGCAAAAAATTCAAGAAATATTGTGATGTTTCAGGATAAGAATTACTGCCGGAGTTATTTTTTTAAAATTCCTATTGAAGGATGGAATATTTCACTTCATTAATTCCATCACATCTATATAAATACTATGTGTGAGACTTTTCCTAGGCTTTTGGTCTACTTTCTATAGTTTCACACACACAAACATATATTTATATTATATATATATATATATATATATATATATATATATATATATATATATATATAATATATACTATATATACTATATATAATATTAGCACTATCCTTTGGTTTGGAGTTATTACTTCACACAAAGTATTTTATCTGAATGGGAGGGGGTCACAATAGGCAACAGCTACAAGTATGTGTGCTGAGCCATTTTTGAATAATTAAACCAGTCATATGGTGCCAATAATTAAGCCAGTCATATGGTGCCACTCTCAGTTCCTCTAAAAAAAGAAATGTAAGATAAGTATTCTCTCTTTAATAGCGTCTTTGGTCATTTTCTTTTCTTGCCTACAGTTAGGACACTGCAGCCATGTCGAGGTTCGTAGCCCAACGTGTCTTACCATAAATGAATTGTTCTTTAGTTGCTGTTGGTTCGTGTGGATGAAATGAAATTTTTATCGGATATGGGAATTCGATTGATATTAAGACCAAAGTCCCTTCATAAACAGCCGTTTTAACACCCGCACATTCACAAAGAGATGATGTATCACAACACAAATAATTACTGGAAACGGAAATGTGAATGAATTGTTCAGGATAAGTTAACTATAAAGATTAAAACATTTTCCCCCATTTTATTCCCCCTCCCGAAGTTGACGATCATACAACTTGGAGCTCCTGACTCCCAAATTAAGTTGGCCTATAATATCATGTCAGTTGTCTAATAGTCCACTTATTTTCGGCTGCCTCACTCAAATTGATCTGTACACTATCACCAAGTATCAGGTACCATATATATTCAGGGAAGAAAATCTAAACTTAAAAATGAAAATGATACACAGTTTGATGTTTAAAGCCAGCCGAGTGCGTTTGTCTCTTAACTTCCCGCCGGCACGCACCACAGGCAGCCTATGTAATGTGTTTCAATACATTCTATCGATGCTGGCTTTGACGACCATTATTCGGCTAATTTTCCCCCTAGTAATATTTTTTTCTCTATTTGTTCATTATATCCAGTAGACAGGCACTAACATCATATTATATCCTCACGTCTGTTCAATGCATTTACCATTGTTATTATGATTTATAATGCGTCTCCAACAGTCATAAAAATTTGACAACCGAATGTGCAAATGTGTCAGCTGTGTGCAAGGCATAGGGCGTCAATCACTGGAGTAGCGATCTCCCTGCCGAGAGTGACTTAGGAAGGCCATATTTAAAGGTCTCGGTCCAGCTCTTAGTACTATATTTTATTACTATTACTTTTTTTAATCATTATTATTATTATTATTATTATTATTATTATTATTATTATTATTATTATTATTATTATTATTATTATTATTATTATTATTATTATTATTATTATTATTATTCGACCCAGTTTCACAGAGAAAAATTACCTTACGAAAACACACCTAAGCTCCAACCATTGTGGTCAGGCCTAAGTATCTGCTCTTGGATCTAAGCAGTGTCAATCATAAATGGTTCCTGTGTAAATACATACAGGACTTTCTTTGCATATGGTAGCGAAGCACTAACTAAACAGTAATGTACAATCACTAACCACCAACACTCACAATGCACTTACTCAGTAAGCACTCACACTTGCATACATTCTCTATACACACACACACACACACACACACACACTTAACATACACTCACACACACTCTCAATAACACAAAACACTCTGAATACATAACACTCACTAGGCACTCACTATACACTAAATGCTCACTACACTAAACACTTGAAATACTAAATTTACTAAATATTCATTCTACCCCAAACACTCAGTAAACATTCACTGAACACTCACTTAATCCTAAACATTGATTAAACACTAAACATTCACTAAAAGCACTTATTAAATACTAGCTTACCAAACCCTAAATACTTATTAAATACTTAACAGTGAATGAACATCCACTCATTAAAAACTTAATAAACACTTACTGTTAGGAACAATCGTTTGCCGATTGTTCCCTTGGTGGATTGTTGCCTCCTTTGTTTTTGTTTTTTAATTGCTGGCGAGTTGACGTCTGTTGGATGGCGTCAAACTTCGTCAGTCAGGTTCTGGAGGCAGAACAACCAGTCAGGTTCCAAGGGGCAGAGAGGCAGAGGTCTTGGCAGCAGAGCAGCGGAGATTATCTGAGGACGAGTTGGTAGTTATATCAACCTTGTCTTGATCGTCCAGTGGTCGAGGAGAACCTCCATACTGTATCTGAGGACGAGATGGTTGTTGTATCAACTCTGTCTTGATCGTCCAGCATTCGAGGAGGATGTCCATATTGTCTCCGAGGACGAGGTGGTTGTCGTATCGGCTCTATCTTGATCGTCCGGCATTGGACTGTTGTCCTCATTGTTTGAGGAAGTGTTCCCTGTTTTGCTCTGAGTATCATTATGCCGCTTCAGTGTTAATTTTAATTATTTATTATGCTGCCTGATTTTGTATATGTATTTATGTACTGCACTGCTTTTTCATTTATACAGTGGTCCTTTTGTATATATGATGTGGCTTTTGTTATATCAGTTATGCTGCTTATGAAATTGTTTGTTGAATTGTACAAGAATCACTTAACTAGATCATTACTGTTGCTGCCTTTATTATTTAATTCATTGTGTATGTTTATTTTGTTTATCACTGGACCTGACTCACTTGTACATTTTGTATATAATAAACTAATTTTAAGGTAATTTTTTTGGTTTTGTTATGCTCCTCCCTCCTTTGTTTGTCACCTGTCGTCAGTTACTACGGCCCAATAGCTTATTTTTAAGAACCTGTCGATCTCGAGAGTCGAGATCGTAATATTGGCGACCTTGCCAGGATTGGTTCTGTTTTGGCTGACGGGGGTGTGGCAGCATCGGGGAAGAGTATTTTGTTTGTAAAAAAAAAAAAATAATAATAATAATTTTTTTTTTCTGTTAGGTGGGGAGGTGTTAGGAACAATCGTTTTGCCGATTGTTCCCTTGGTGGATGTTGCCTCCTTTGTTTTGTTTTTTTAATTGCTGGCGAGTTGACGTCTGTTGATGGCGTCAAACTTCGTCAGTCAGGTTCTGGAGGCCGAACAACCAGTCAGGTCAGAGCGGCAGAGAGGCAGAGTCTTGCAGCAGAGCAGCGGAGATTATCTGAGGACGAGTTGGTAGTTATATCAACCTTGTCTTGATCGTCCATGTCGAGAACCTCCATACTGTATCTGAGGACGAGATGGTTGTTGTATCAACTCTGTCTTGATCGTCCAGCATTCGAGGAGGATGTCCATATTGTCTCCGAGGACGAGGTGGTTGTCGTATCGGCTCTATCTTGATCGTCCGGCATTGGACAGTTGTCTCATTGTTTTGAGGAAGTGTTCCCTGTTTGCTCTGAGTATCATTATGCCGCTTCAGTGTTAATTTTAATTATTTATTATGCTGCCTGATTTTGTATATGTATTTATGTACTGCACTGCTTTTTCATTTATACAGTGGTCCTTTTGTATATATGATGTGGCTTTTGTTATATCAGTTATGCTGCTTATGAAATTGTTTGTTGAATTGTACAAGAATCACTTGACTAGATCATTACTGTTGCTGCCTTTATTATTTAATTCATTGTGTATGTTTATTTTGTTTATCACTGGACCTGACTCACTTGTACATTTTGTATATAATAAACTAATTTTAAGGTAATTTTTTTGGTTTTGTTATGCTCCTCCCTCCTTTGTTTGTCACCTGTCGTCAGTTACTACGGCCCAATAGCTTATTTTTAAGAACCTGTCGATCTCGAGAGTCGAGATCGTAATACTTTCATACTAAACATTTGCTAAACACTAACATTCACAAGACATTCACTAACGCTCAACTTAAATTCGCAAACTTTCACTAAAACCCTAAACACCTCACTGAATACTTACAAACTAAATATTCACTAAACACTACCATTCACAAGACATTCACTAAACGTTCACTTAACATTCACAAAACATTTACTGAAACCCTTAAGACAAAACATTCACTGAATACTTACACAATAAACATTCAATAACATTCACAAACATTCACTAAACCCTAAAGACTCAGTAAACACACTGAATCTGACAAATTAAACAGTCACTAAACCCTAAACATTCATCAAACCCTTACTCATAAACATTCACTAAACGCATACTCACTAAACCCTAACAATTCGCTAAACACAGACTCATCAAACATTAACGATAGAAAAAATTGACAATCGCACTAATTTTTCATTTCTCTTGTTTTCTTTACATTTATGCAAGGTGATTATTTTTTTGGTCTTGTTTGCTCTTGTATTTATTCATAATCTTCTTGAGAGAATGGAAATGTTCGAAATAACTTGGTGTGTAGAGATATTGTTTAAAAAACAGAGATCCTCAGTGTCCTTCCTCAGCCAGTTGTATTATGTCTGACGAATTTTACACCAGCCGAAAAAAAATCGACTATAGAAACAACAATATTCATTCATAAAACTGATAATACAAAAATGTATCCATGATTTCATTAGCATGAAAGTCAGTTGAAACCAAAAGAAGGTAGTCCTGCTTCGATAAAACAAACCGAGTAGGCTGTAGCACAATTATTATGATCTGTACCCTGACTATAGCGTATATATTACATATGTATTACTATCTATTTAATGGGTGCGTAACTCTATTTAACAAATGTTATGTACATAGACATTTTACAGCAATAACTCTAATAATGATAAGAACTTATATGCTACTTTATAGTGTCAGTCTTCCAACCACCGCTACATTATTTTCATATCGTAAACAAAGCTAAAGCGAGTAGGGGAGACCGGTGCTAGTTGGCACACTTTTTTACAATTTTGGTTATTGTGAATATAAAACAAACTTTTTGCAAAATTATTACCACCATTGAAAAATATTAACATTCGTCTTTATCATAAAGCAAAATAATTGTTGTAACACTATCATAGAGCAAAATAATTGTTGTTTGCTTTCAACATAAGATAACAATAAGCTTTATTTAGAAAAAAAATATCTTTTCGAGCCACATTGCCCCACGGGGTAAGTTGGCACATTGATAATTAAAAGAAAATTACTACATTGCATTTAAATCAAATAGCAAAAAATACCCTCTGAATTTCCAAAATACAAAAATATAAGGTATTAGTATAACTTCAGATCATCATCTAGTTGTAATTGTGGCAGGTGTGAAATAAATCCTCGTCATAGTCTTCATGTCCCACATGTTACATGCCCTGCACTGGACCCACACTTCTGGCTTACCAAACACAGGCTCTCTTCAGCTGAGCGTTCTTCTGGATCAACAAGAGCAGTTCTTAAACCTGTATCACGCTTATGACTGATCTGAAGCCCATGTGTCTTTACGGACATCTCTCATCTGTTACATAACCACCCGTAAAATCAAAATCTTGAAATAGTCATAATTCAAGTTGAAATTCCATCAATCCTAAACCATTGAAAACATCAGAATAAGTGACAGCTATAGGTAAAGCCGAGGAAACTTACCAGGAATGTTACAGATGGCATATTTGATCCTGGATTACCAGTAATCCACGAATCACATGCCCTGTTAACACATTTCTTCAGATGTCTATAAACACTAAAATACAGGGCTGCAACTGTGAGAAAAATGTGGAGGAAATGATAGGACACAATCTCCATTATCCTTCCAAAATCCAGAAACAAAACGTAAATTATATAAATTAGGCTTACTATTGTTATCAAATTACGTGTGCCACTTGCCCCATTTATTTTGAGCCAACTGCCCATCCCTACCATTTGGTACAAAAACGATTACCAGTCCACCACCAAGAAGCCTTGAATTAATAATTTTAATGCTATAGAATCTTTAAACCCATAAGGAAAACTATGCTATCATTGAAAACTAATCTTTATGATGTATAGATGTTATAACAAATAACAGAAAGATTGAAATATTTACTTACTACCATCAAATCAAAAATTGTCTCATAAATTCGAGCTCCTACGTTCTATCTCTATAGAATTTTGCTGGTAAATTGAGGAACCACGTGGCAATTACACATTATATGTATTAGTCACCCTATTGGTAAAACTAAAGTCATGCTGAGTATGCAACTTAACCTGTAGCACTAGCCCCGGGCTCCCCTACTATAATTGAAGTTAGTTGCTTGCTTGACAAAATAATAATATGACTGAATTATTATGGGCCTACAGATGACTGTTATTTATATGAAACAAATAAATTATTTTTGTGTTAGATCAGCCATCGTCAACCGGGGATCCGTGAACGATCGCAGGTGTTCCGTAAGAATTCATGTTTTATTTAATTTATTTATAAGTATATATTTTTTCGTTAAACATGGCGTGAGAAATCGTAGTCCTATAATTTATTTTATCGTAACATATCGTGCGAGATTTTCTCCTCTGTTTACTAAACGTAATTAATACAAATGCTTACATATATATATATATATATATATATATATATATCATATATATATATATATATATATATATATATATATATATTCAATCAGATGAGAGCATTAAAAAGGGTCCAGGAATCCACCAAACATTGTGAAGAATATTTTATTAGGAACGTTTCATACTACTTCAGAGTACATCTTCAGCCTGTAATTATAAATTGTGATAATTTAATTAACAGTAAAATAAACACATTAAGACTAAAACATCAAGATAATAAGTTAATTAAAAACCTTAGAGAACATTTAAAACAAGCAATAGACTAAAACTTTAAGAAATATGGTAATTAAAATTTATAGAAACATTTAAAACAAATAATAAGAGGACAAGTACCCTAAGCGAAAGTAGAGAAGGGAATGATTTGAAAACACAGTTCGGCCCAGATCTCAGTTATGCTAAATACAACGTGGCAGCAGCCCACGTTTGCATTCAGAGAAGGAAACCAGTCGTTTGATGTATAATGACTCAAGTGTCGTTAAGTAATTGTGGGAGTGCTGTCAATGATTGAGAAATGTGTTTTATCAATATTAATTTTACATATTTTGGGCGTGGTTACGGATATTGGATAATTCTGGATTTGTTATTCGTTGTCCTGTTCTGTAGCTACCTAAGTGACTAGAATATCTCACTTTTAGTAACCGTTTGGTCGATCCGACGTAAATACCAGGACAACCCGACAATTAAATTTATAAATGACGTCGGATCTCATGAACGGTGGTAGTTTTTTCTTTGTGTAAAAATGTGCCAATTTAATGGGTTGACAGGAATCAAGTTTAATTTTAAACAACCTATTTCACTTTCAATGATTTTCCTTATTCGCTCGCCTAATTTGTTTTTATATGTAAAAGGAATGGTACAGTACATAACTAGCTTCTTTAACATCATGGAAGGAACTTGCTCAGAAAAACTTATTATTTAAAATTCTATTTACTACATTATAAAAAACATTTACTGGATAAGAATTGTTAATAAATACCTCTTTAAAAATTCAATTTCTTCGTGAAATAAATGCCAATTTGAGGTATATTTCATAGCTCTAAAAAACCAGGGTTGAGATGGCATTAATTTTAAATTCAAAAAACAAAAACTATAAAAATTATTAAACCCAAACCCGAAAATGTATGTTTCCTAAAAATGGTAGTGTTGAGTCTATCATTATCCTTAACAATCTTCAGATCTAAAAAGACAAGCAGTTATTATCCTCGGTTTCCATAGTAAAAATTTATATTATGATGCTGGCTATTCACAAATCCAAGAAGGCTTCACTTTGCCACTTATATTTAAATAATAAAAAAGTGTCATCAACATACCTTCGATAAAAGTGTGGCTTAAAATTTAGAAGGGCATTCTGTTAAAAATTTTGATTCTAAAAGTCCATAAAAAATATCTGCAAATATAGGGGCCAACGGGGACCCCATAGCCAAACTCGACCTGCGAGTACAATTTGGAATTAAAAAGTAAAAACTGAATCTTGCACTGCAGTTCTAAAGTTTGTTTGAATAAAAATTCTATCAATCCATGGAAGCATGTGGTATTTAAAAAAACTTTATCTAAAATAATCTCAATTGTTTCTTCTACTGGTATGTTTGTAAAAAGTGATTCAATGTCAAGACTTATCATGTAAAGATCTGAATCTTGTCTGACAATTAATTCCTGAAATTCGTAGCCATTTTTAACTGTGTTAACAGGATGTGCAAATTCAGACAACAATTTGGCCACATATTTAGAGAAATGTTAAATTTAGGAACTTTTAAATGGATGACACTATAGGGCGAATGTTGGAAAACCTTCTTTATGTATTTTTGGTAGACCATACAGGATACCGAAAGAATGAACCAGTGACAAAAAGGTTATCATATGTTGTTTCATTAATGATTTTTAGACTTTTTAATTTTCTAAGAAATCTATTGATTCTGTCTTCTCGTTTAAATATCTCAGAAAAACTTAAATCTCCCAATAATTTGAATTTGGTGGTGTCAGCTAGAATGTTGAGAACTTTTCTATTGTAGTCGTGCTTGTTAAGGATAACTATACCTTTACCTTTATCCGGCCGGTTTACATATAATAATATTGTCATTCTCTTCAGTTTTTCAGAATTATCCAATCATCCTTCTTAAAGAAAGGATACCATTTAACTTTCAAATTCTTATACACATCATGTAGGGCGTTAGATAATTTATGCTGTAAATTACTCAAATCATTAACAACGTTTAGACACTTGAGTCTCTGGAACAGAATCTCAAAAGGAAAATAGAACTTAGCATAATTAGGTCTATAAGACGGAATACAGAAATCTAGGCCGAAGGATAAAATAAACTCCTCCCGTTTAGACAAGACATAGTCAGACAAATTATGAATACAATGTTTTCTGTTATTAAAATTTGGAATAAAAAACACCTAAAGCTTCCAATTTCTTTACATGTCTGTTAAAAGTGGTTTGAATAAAATCGTTAATAAATTTACAAAAAGTTTTTGTTTTTTGTACAACACGGAATCCAAAAAGGTCAATTTACAGAACAAGGCAGATTGTGCATTTTGTTGGACAATACGTAAACTGTCAATGATACGATTTTTAGAGTTTATTTCCTGCGACAATAAGTCTTCAAGGGCATTAATATAAAATGTGGTATTATATAATGAAGATTTGTACAATTTGAATCGGAGAAATCTCGGGTAAACTCCGTTGAGCTGACAGTATTCTAGGAAGCTGAGGTCACATTTCGCCTTTTCAATTCTTAAGGTAATTTTCTCATATTGTCTTGATAATTGTAATACAATTATCAAGACAATATGAGAAAATTACTTAAGAATTGAAAAGGCGAAATGTGACCTCAGCTTCCTAGAATACTGTCAGCTCAACGGAGTTTACCCGAGATTTCTCCGATTCAAATTGTACAAATCTTATTATATAATACCACTTTTATATTAATGCCCTTGAAGACTTATTGTCGCAGGAAATAAACTCTAAAAATCGTATCATTGACAGTTTACGTATTGTCCAACAAAATGCACAATCTGCCTTGTTCTGTAAATTGACCTTTTTGGATTCCGTGTTGTACAAAAAACTTTTTTGTAAATTTATTAACGATTTTATTCAAACCACTTTTAACAGACATGTAAAGAAATTGGAAGCTTTAGGTGTTTTTATTCCAAATTTTAATAACAGAAAACATTGTATTCATAATTTGTCTGACTATGTCTTGTCTAAACGGGAGGAGTTTATTTATCCTTCGGCCTAGATTTCTGTATTCCGTCTTATAGACCTAATTATGCTAAGTTCTATTTTCCTTTTGAGATTCTGTTCCAGAGACTCAAGTGTCTAAACGTTGTTAATGATTTGAGTAATTTACAGCATAAATTATCTAACGCCCTACATGATGTGTATAAGAATTTGAAAGTTAAATGGTATCCTTTCTTTAAGAAGGATGATTGGATAATCTGAAAACTGAAAGAGAATGACAATATTATTATATGTAAACCGGATAAAGGTAAAGGTTATAGTTATCCTTTAACAAGCACGACTACAATAGAAAAGTTCTCAACATTCTAGCTGACACCACCAAATTCAAATTATTGGGAGATTTAAGTTTTTCTGAGATATTTAAACGAGAAGACAGAATCAATAGATTTCGTAGAAAATTAAAAAGTCTAAAAATCATTAATGAAACAACATACGATAACCTTTTTGTCACTGGTCATCTTTCGGTATTTTTCCCTGTATGTTCTACAAAATACATAAAGAATGTTTTCCCATTCGCCCTATAGTGTCCCATCCCTTAAAGTCCTAACTTAACATACTCTAAATATGTGGCCAAATTGTTGTCTGAATTTGCACATCCTGTTAACACAGTTAAAAATGGCTACGAATTTCAGGAATTAATTGTCAGACAAGATTCAGATCTTACATGATAAGTCTTGACATTGAATCACTTTTTACAAACATACCAGTAGAAGAAACAATTGAGATTATTTTAGATAAAGTTTTTAAATACCACATGCTTCCATGGATTTGATAGAATTTTATTCAAACAACTTTTAGAACTTGCAGTGCAAGATTCAGTTTTTTACTTTTATTCCAAATTGTACTCGCAGGTCGAGGGTTTGGCTATGGGGTCCCCGTTGGCCCCTATATTTGCAGATATTTTTATGGACTTTTAGAATCAAAATTTTTAACAGGATGCCCTTCTAATTTTAAGCCACACTTTTATCGAAGGTATGTTGATGACACTTTTTTATTATTTAAATATAAGTGGCAAAGTGAAGCCTTCTTGGATTTTGTGAATAGCCAGCATCATAATATAAATTTTACTATGGAAACCGAGGATAATAACTGCTTGTCATTTTTAGATCTGAAGACTGTTAAGGATAATGATAGACTCAACACTACCATTTTTAGGAAACATACATTTTCGGGTTTGGGTAATAATTTTTATAGTTTTTGTTTTTTGAATTTTAAAATTAATGCCATCTCAACCCTGGTTTTTAGAGCTATGAAATATACCTCAAATTGGCATTTATTTCACGAAGAAATTGAATTTTTAAAGAGGTATTTTATTAACAATTCTTATCCAGTAAATGTTTTTTATAATGTAGTAAATAGAATTTTTAAAATAATATATTTTTCTGAGCAAGTTCCTTCCTATGATGTTAAGAGCTAGTTATGTACTGTACATTCCTTTTACATATAAAAACAAATTAGGCGAGCGAATAAGGAAAATCATTGAAAGTGAAATAGGTTGTTTAAAATTAAACTTGATTCCTGTCAACCCATTAAAAATTGGCACATTTTTTACACACAAAGAAAACTACCACCGTTCATGATGATCCGACGTCATTTATAAATTTAATTGTCCGGGTTGTCCTGGTATTTACGTCGGATCGACCAAAACGGTTACTAAAAGTGAGATATTCTAGTCACTTAGGTGTTAGCTACAGAACAGGACAACGAATAACAAAACCAGAATTATCCAATATCCGTAACCACGCCAAAATATGTAAAATTAATATTGATAAAACACATTTCTCAATCATTGACAGCACTCCCAACAATTACTTAACGACACTTGAGTCATTATACATCAAACGACTGGTTCCTTCTCTGAATGCAAACGTGGCTCGTTGTATTTAGCATAACTGAGATCGGCCGAACTGTGTTTTCAAATCATTCCCTTCTCTACTTTCGCTTAGGGTACTTGTCCTCTTATTATTTGTTTTTTAAATGTTTCTATAAATTTTAATTACCATATTCTTAAAGTTTTAGTCTATTGCTTGTTTTAAATGTTCTCTAAGGTTTTTTTTAATTAACTTATTTATCTTGATGTTTTAGTCTTAATGTGTTATTTTACTGTTAATTAAATTATCACAATTTATAATTACAGGCTGAAGATGTACTCTGAAGTAGTATGAAACGTCCTAATAAAATATTCTTCACAATGTTTGGTGGATTCCTGGACCCTTTTTTATATATATATATATATATATATATATATGTGTGTGTGTGTGTGTGTGTGTGTGTGTGTGTGTGTGTGTATTGGGGTTCCTTGGGATGAGGAAAATTGTCACAGGGGGTTCCTCAAGTGTCAAAGGTTGGGAAACGCTGTGTTAGATAAATACAAAGATATAGAAAGGATACCAATATTTATTAAATATATCACGATAATGTATAATACGGGTCAATAGTAGCCCACTATACTAATCTAGACATTCATTATCAGGGCTTGCCACACCCTTCCCCTGCCCACCTGTTAGGGTGTGCCTGTCAGGGGAAACCACCCACTAAAATGTCTGTCATTACCATCACAGCATTCTAAGATATGAAGTGCTATTGTAGTACAAATTTTACTTGGTATCTCCAATGTTGGATGCAGTTTCTGTCTCCCCCTCCCCACTCATTGTGGGTGCTGTCAGGGGTAACCACCCACTAATATGTCTGGTATTACCATCACAGCATTCTAGAATGTCTCCGATGTTGGATGGAGATCCTGTCTCCCCCCCCTCCCCTTCCCCCTTCCTCCCCCACTCGTTGTGGGGGTGTCTCTCAGGGGGTATCTACCCACTAAAATGTCTGGTATACCACCACAGTACTCTAGGATGTGCAGAACTATTGTAGTACAGATTTTTACTTGGTATCTCCATGTTAGATGCAAATCCTGTCTCCTCCCCCTCCCCACCCATTGAGTGTCTGTCAGTGGGTTATCACCCACTAAAATGTCTGGCATTACCATCACAGCATTCTAGGATGTGCAGTGCAATTGTAGTACAAATTTTACTTGGTATCTCCAATGTTGGATGCAGATCCTGCCTCCCCTCCCACTCGTTGTGGGGCGTCTGTCAGGGGGTAACCACCACTTAAACGTCTGTCATTACCACCACAGTATTCTAGGATGTGCAGTGCTATTGTAGTGTAAATTTTACTCGGTATCTCCTAAGTTGGATCTAGATCCAATTAACCCCCCCTTTTCAGTGCGTCTGTCAGGGGGAACCCACCCTCCAAAATGTCTGTCACTGTTCATTCTATAATCAGTAGAGTCTGCAGATATATTATATATTAGTTTCATCTGGTATCTCATATCTAGACCCAAAATCTAACGAGCAATTAGTGGTGCTTGTTATGTAAGCCACCCATACATTTTCGGCAGACGGTCAGTTTCACAGTTTACAAGTCTACTCCTAATTACCAGTAGGGGTTACAGTCGGTATCTCGTTCGTTGTATCTCAATGGTCCGGGCTGCCGGTTTAATAGGAAGGCCTGAGTCCTAATATCACTCAAAATGTGTGCGAAGAAAGGATGCCAGATACTCCCATGCGAAACGAATGGCTCCATCTATTGAGCGAACGGTTAAACGTTCAGAGCGGTAATGCTTACGGGAATGTAGAAGGGAATTCGATTGTAAATTTTGCGACATATTTGTTCATAATTTGCAATTACTACGTTATATATTTTATTCTTATATTATGACATTCTTAAATTTTAGATAACTAAATTGCAATTTTACAAATAGGTAGTACATATATAGATTAAGAATACATATCCTTATGTTTCTTAGTCTATTTTCCAGAAAATAGCTATATCATAATTTAGTTAATTTTCTTGGAAATTTAAGTATTGTATATTACAATCATTTTTAAATGTTCTATACAATATCATGTTCAAATAAAGTAAAACATACTGTATATTTGTTTTGTTAAACTTAGCCACAAGTGCATATGTGTAGGCATACATTTAATTACAGTTTGTAGGCCACTGTAGAATGGGATATTTAGTATATAAAACACAATTGTAATTTTTTTTATTGAAACGGAAATGCAATGATGCACTCATGTATACTCTTCAGTAATATAAAACTAATAAATGTATAAATATACAAACAAAAGGAACAAAATAACTCACTAAATTATATCACACATTAAAATAATCAAAAGGGGGTTGGAAATAGAAAGATTGTAGCATACAAGCCAACCAAAAATGCAAGATAATTCACATGAAAATGAACTGTAATAAATTATACTTAAATAAGAAAAAAATAACTCTGTAAATAATATTGCACATATAAAATTGTAAACCAAAAAATAACACACAAGCAAACCAAAATTGCATGATGAATTACATGCAAATAAACTAATATAATTATAAATTACATGCAAATAAACTCTAATATAATTATAAATATGAGAAAACATAATACTAAAAAAAAGGTTTTCTTCAAGAATTAAATACATTGTGCAAACATAAGACAAAGCAAGCATGCAAAATAGAAAGCACAGACAGTGAACACACATTCAATGTACATGAAAATACAAATACAAACAAATACAGTATACAAATACTGTAAAATGTTAGTCTTTATTTAGGAAATAGAAAAAATCAGAAGACAAGGAACACTCTAAAAAATAAGACAAGGAACACCCTAACAAAATAATATGTTGAACAGTATACTCCTGTAATGCTACTCAGGTGTGCAAACATGCTGAAATATTCATGCACTTATAAGTTAAATCAAAGTTAAATATAATACATACCACTAAATATGTCAGTTCCTGAGAAATATATTATTTTAATTTCTTTATGAAAAAAATACATTGCATAGACTATTCTGTAACACGAACCTTAGTCAAAATTATATCAAATATGTGAAACAAATTTGTTAGGTTTTTATTTTTACGGGGACCTGAGTAATTACCACCATTATGTTTCTTTTCCTTAATGTTCTGTTGAAATTTATACGCATTTTTAAAAATATGTCTATCACTTTATCTACAACACCATCACAAACATTGAGGTTATCTACATTAATTTGTGTAATAACTTCAGCTAAATTATATTTGACATTGTCTTTCATTATTAACTCTACAATATTACTTTGAAATGCTGATTCGTAATCATTAATACTGTTAGTTATGATAGTACTTGGATACCATAGCATTTTTCTTTTTTCCATATTTTTATTTTCAAGAAACAAGGTCAAATTATTTAAATCAAAATCTTTTCCATCTTCACAGATAAGTACTGATTTACATGCATCACACTTGTGATGTTTGAGAGGTTTATGGCATACATATCCTGCTATGTAAGTTACTGCATTTTTCTCTATCAAATTGTGCCTATAATCAGATATATTGTCTTTAGGTGTGTCAGTACTATTGTCAGGAGCAAAGGGATCAAAATTACAAATGAAATCTTGAATAGATTTTGTCACTACTGGTTCTGTCTCAACATTATCATCATTATTTGGGTTGAAGCTTGAAACAAATTCCTGAATTGCTTTATGGGATTCATCATCTTCAGGTTCATCAATTATCAAATCTGCTGGTGAATTATCAACTGGACCTTCTACAAGATTTTCAAAAAATTCTTGGACCTGTTTCCTCGTCTGTCGCAGGGCAATCTAAATTAACAATATCTTTATTTTCAAAATCATTTTTATTCAGTTTAGTTTCTAAGTCACAGATCTTCAAATATTGCAGTATTGGGGTGTTACCATCTATGCAGTTTCCTTTAACATTATTTTTCATGAGATTGTTACATAGAGCATTTTTTTTTTAAGGTTTTAATTTTATATGAACTTGGAGTGTCATTATTTCCATCTGAACTTCGTAGTACACTAAAGAAATTTTCAAGACAATCTTGATTTATCCTGTTAGTTAAAAGGAATTTAAAACCCCTATCCTTCATATGGTTCCATAACATTTTAGGGCTAGAAATGTTTAAAAGCCAACCATCTATACATGGAATATTACTTTTAGTTCCAATAAAAGCTAAGCTTGAAAGCATATCAGCCTTTTCAGATAAAAAATTAATATTATTATTACTATCACTAATTGCACATTTCCTCTCTTTAAAATGAAATATGTCAAACAATTCATCAATATTGTTTGTTTGTATGGTGTTTTTACGTTGCATGGAACCAGTGGTTATTCAGCAACGGGACCAAAGGCTTTACGTGACTTCCGAACCACGTCGAGAGTGAACTTCTATCACCAGAAATACACATCTCTCATCTCAATGGAATGGCCGAGAATCGAACCCGCGACCACCGAGGTATCATCATTTACAAATAATGCTGTATTTTCTGCTTCTTGCGGTAATGCCCCTAATGCTGCATGTGTAAATAAAACCAGCTGCTACACTACGGCTAAACACCTGTGCAGCTAAATTCACTCTCATTTGATCAAAATCGGTGTTGAACACATGTGATGCTTTAAGTTTTGGTGCTAACCGTAGCCACATCTGAGAATCTGCTTCAAAAAATTTCTCTATGTATTTCCATGACATTTGTCGCCCAGCAACTTGTATGTCATATTTCTTAAAATTGTTTCTGATACTTTTCAAAAAGATGTGGTGTATCAAAAATAAAAGCATACCTATTTTCACCTTTATTCATGTGAGAAAAAAAAAGGTTTTCTATGGAAATGTTAACATTTTTATACAACCTTCTATTATTTGAATCTTGGTCACATACCAAAATGTTGGGTATAAACATACATTCTTTAATTTACCAATACAGTCAGTTACCATATACATTAAGGTATCACCTTTAATAGATTTTGTAAATAAAAAATAGCCCAGTACTTGCTTCCATTTAGAAGCCAAGCCTTTTGCCATGAAGACCATGGCATACTGAGCTGGGTCTTGCCCTTTGCCTACTGGCCAAGATCTTCAAATCCCTACACCACATCTTGACTTATGTTGACTGTACATCTGATTTAAGGTATATAGCATCAAATATAATGCCACAGTATTTATCATTTTCATTCATTGATAAAGCTTTCTGTTTTAACAATTTAAATACAGACTCATTCCAGCCAACATTAAAATCAATCTTGGATACCCAGTACCTCAGCATTCTCGTTGTTGGTAAAGTAAATATCTTGCTGATAAAGTTATATGCTCTGGGACTTTTGAAATAAAGTCCAAGAGAAAAACATCTTTTGAGAAAGTGAATATCTCCTACCATAGTTTGGAGACACCAGCTAATTTCATTTGTTTGGTTTTAAAAAATTCTATAGCTGTGCCACTTATATATTTGCTTGCATTTTTATAACTGTAGATGGTAGGGTACATGTACCACAATTTTTTTGGCTTACCTTCATTTGTTCAAGTTTTTCATAAGTCTACAAATCTGCATCCATTGCTTCTTTATTAGTGCACACTGGTTTTTTTTTCTTTGCAAGCTGCTGGTAGACTCTGAAAAAATATCAAAAGTTAATAATCCAGTGCTAAAACAATTGGTACAAACTTAAGAATATCTATTAAATTATATATATATATATATTGTTACGTATATAGCGGGCCTTGAGAGAGGCTAGATACGTAAACGGAAGTGATTGAGGGATTTCAAGAGGGAATTGCTTTAACTTACCGTAAACTGATAGTTGTTATTAATTTCTTTAGAGGGAAGGTCCCGCCAGAAAACTCAGCTCGTTACTTTAAAAGCTATTTTATTTACAAAAAGGCCCGTGCTGGGCTGGAGAAAAGGTAAATGATGGCTCCACTGGAGCTGTTATAGGGTGGTTTTCATACACTTGGGGTAATGCACACTTGCGGGCAGAGAGACGGCACGTGACTCAAGGAATCTGGAAAAGAATCCCAGATTAAACAAGATAAAAGGAAAAATGACTTCTTGCTTTGATTAATTAATTCTCTAATACTGGGGAGAAGGAACTTTTAAGGTTTCACTGAAGTATGCAATGACTCCATTGGTCTGGGACGATCACACAAGGGGAAGCATGCGGCCATGAGGCAGTGAGAGGAAAAGGGAACAAAGGATGAATTCCTTTTGTTGCTGGAAATTGAATTGGGAGAATGACGGATCAAAATTAATATAGGTGATAAGGGACTGGCAATATGTTGTTTCACAAGACTTACCTGGATGTCGTGTTCAGTGGCTCTTTGTAGAAAAGCATGGCCCCCTTTGTCTGAGGCCTGGGTCATTGGCGCGCCACTCACACCCTGGGTAGGCAACCTACAGGAAGGCAGGTAATTTGACCTCTGTCCGAGATCACGTCTCGCAGCCGACTGAGACAGAATTCAGGTGGGTTGCTTGGGGTTGGAAGTCAGCTTAACCCCCACGATCAAGGCAAATCCTGGAAAACAAGCATACAGCCAGCAGAGGGGTCATAGGAAAGAGAGCTTAAGGTATAGGTCTAAGAAGTACCAATCTGCCTACACCCTTCCCTTTTGAGATACGTCCCTACAGCTGATAAAAGACTCTTTTCCCCCAACTGGGGAATCCCCTATCTCTGGCTGGCGGTTTTGGTTCCCCCCGCGTTTCCTAAAAATCAGCTGATATTCTAAAGAAATGCTGCCGTTTTCCAAATCAAATTATTTAATTGATATTGGGTAGACGAACGATCTATACACGTCACAGCTCCCCCTGTTAAGAAGGCATTCACTCCCTTTTGGGCGTGAAGGTCTTGGCTTAAATAGATTGATCGTCTCGACTACCCAGTTCCCTACTCTAACTTGAAGTCTGTAGAGCGGCGATACAGCTAACTACAGTGGCCTACCTAACGTATAGGCGGAGATGCTAAGTGTACTAACTTAATGGAGTAATGTAGTCTAGCCTAAGTAATAACTACGGGTTGTCTTGTGACGACAGTCTACTCTACCCCTAGATAAGGTTACTTGAAAATTCTACTTGTTACTAACCTAATGCCCTGGTACTAAATCATTAGCCTAACCTACTAAAATACAGTTAAATGAAGATGCAATCATTCCAGAGTGTGGTACCACAGCAGCATTTCAGCGACGGAATGTAAAATACATAATGAGAGGTAATGATGCGTGGGATGATGAGTGGTTAATTGACCAGGAGGGAAATGCAATGAGGTAATTATATTAAGGGTAGGGTTAGTATTACAATGGCTAGGGTTAGAGGGTTAGTGCTACTGGCAGAGATCAGGCTGGCTACCTTCTCTGGGTAGGTGCCAGGATCATTCTGCAAATGAATGCGACACTGTACCTCGGGCACAGGTGTCAAAGGAGAGCATGTGGCTCTTTGGTTAATATGTTAATGATTGGTTACGTCCCTTCTTCTTCTTCTTCTTATTCCTCCAGGACCTGGCTATACCAGTCCTAGGAGTAGACGGAGGCACAGACTCTGGGGAAAGGCCAGAAACGCCGGCAGGAGCAGAGGCAGTGGTAGCCTGAGGGATTTCAGGAGAACACCCTACTTCGGTATCTGCAGCAACCGTCGTAGAGGTGGAACCTACTGCAGGGGAGGCCCTCACTTTCGGCTGCTGCGACAGCAGTCTCGTCCGTGTCGTATAAGGGGAAAAACTCCAGGCTGATCCTGTCGGGCAGTTCCTGGTTTTCCAGAGGAGGTATGAAGGTTAGGTCTGCCGGAGGTTCATCCTCGGGCGACAGTGGTGAGGTGAAGAAGACTCATGGACTTTGGGTTGGCCATGGGCTGCGGTAAGCTCCATGCCTGTTGGAGGATCTCCTGTAGGAGGATCCTTGGTTAGGGGGATTAGGGCGCCGGCGCTAGCTCAGGGCCAGGCGCAGAGGTCAAGTTCGGTGGTGGCTCTACGTCCAGGCTGGACGGAGCTTGGCACTTGCCCAGTGCTGCCAAGTGGCACTGGCAGAGAGTGAGGTCGACTGGACCTGTGATGGGTACCGGAGGTGCAATACCTCTCAGCGTGCCCTTGGAAATGGGAGACAGAGGCTCCTGTCTCTTTTGGAAGGCTAAGCCTTGTGGAAAGTGGACATTGTCCGCTGCTGGTAGTTGGCTAGGGCACCTAGGCCAATTTCGTGGAGTGCCCTATTACGTTGCAGGTTTTGCAACGGAACTGTGAATGGTCAATCTCCCTCCTTGGTAACGGGGGAGACTGTTGGTGGACGTACTTCCTGGAGGAAGTAGAATTTCGATGACTCCGTGCTTTGGAGTGATTTGACGTGGGGTTAGGACCCCTAGGCTTTTTTGAACGGTGAGGGAGACTTCATGTCTTGCCCTAGGAGGAGGTCGTAACCTCCTGGAATGTAGCTTGCAACTGCAAGGGTACATACTCTGGAGAAACGAGGTCTGGTGACTCTCAATTGTACGGTCGGAAGGATCAGTTTAATGTGATTGATGCCTTCAATGGTTATCAGTTGACGTCTGTCAATATTAGCCTCTCGGGGAATTCGATCTTCCCTATCAGGAAGATTTGAGCGCCAGAGTCGTCGTAGGCTCTGACGTGGCTTGGCGGATAATGGCTTTGGAGGGGTGCGACTGTTATAGGGCCCTTAGCTGGGGGTCCTAGTGAAGAAGGATTGGTGACGGCCATTGCGATGGCAGGAATATGGTGGTTTGCGCACCCTCCATGGTTGGCAGACATGTGACCCTTGCGGCCACAGTCTCGGCAGAACGTGTTCCAGAACCTCTTCCGTGGCACTGGACGGTAAGGCCGAGATGGCCCCACAGGTTGCGAATCTGTGGAGTCACCAAGGCTGGCAGTGTGCTCTGGCACAGGTGAAGAGTCCTCTCTGGCAGTGATTTGAGGTAGGGAGGTTAAGGGATCCTCCGTTGAATCACCCTCGGAAACAAGTCCGGGGGTAACTGTGGGCTTACCTCTTCCAAAGTGGAGGAGGTAGGCGGTAAAAATGGTAAGAGGCTGAGATGATGCGGAAGAAAAAAAAAAAAAAAACGTCTGGCTCTGACACTGGGTCAGGGCCAGGTCACAAATAAAAGGGATGTTCCCTGGGACATCGGAGGCACTAGCCTCTGAATCTAAAACGGATGATTGATTATGAGGCATGCTGCAGGGATCCTGGTGCATCTGGTAGTGGGAGCTGCGTCCAGGGAGATACGGCTTAAGTAAATCTCGCCCAATATCACCTGATAAACATCATGAAATTGGTCAACTACGCCCAGGCGGCACAATGTGGTTTCCCTGGTCTCCTGGTCCAGAAAGGGCATTTCCACATTCAGAAGGACCGAAGGAACAGAATAGAGGTTACTGTCAATCCATTCAAACTGAATTTCTTCGTTCGTCTGGATTTTGGCACCCCTAGGCAATGCCTTTCTGGAAATAAGGGAGACCTGGGCTTCGGTGTCGGCCATGACTTGTACCCACTGATAGGCCGTAGGAGACTGTTCATCGGGCAGGGCTACATGGTAGCCTTGGAGAAGTTCACCCTGGAAGCTCTCCTCCCAAGGTAGAGACCGACTTGGGCACTGGTCGGAATCCACAGCATGCCCACGCACACAACAAGTGGTGCAGAACCTCCGCAACCACCTCTTACCGGGAGTCCAGCTCATGGTCTGGGGCTTGGAAACTAGCAGAGAGATTGCGTCATCTAGGAGAGCTAGCTCATGCTTTCTCTCTTCTTCTCTTTCCTTTCTCTCTGCTTCTCTGGCTTTCTCCTCTGCTTCTTCTTCTTCCTTTTCTTGCAGGCGCGCGGCAGCCTGCTGCGTCTTTATCCACTGGTCAAGTGCTGGTCCAGTGTAACCAGCCTCCTTGCCCAGAGTTATGAGGGCTCCGAGCTTCTCTAGCTCTCTGGCAAAGAAGTCGCGGGAAGCAGGGGAAGACATTTCCCTTAGGCTGCAGTAGAGGCTCGGTTAGGAACAAAATGAAAATAGTGCCAGGAAGGGTACTGAATGGAATGGGAGTGCCTACTGTGGAAAGTAGCACTCACTTGGAAATGGGTTCTGCAATGTGGTAAGGAAAAGTCTGAAAAGACTGGGTGCTCGGTGGCACTTTGTGAATGGCACCTTCTGATGAGGTGAAAAAATAAGAATGAAGTGTGCGGCTACGTTCACACTTACTGGCGGGGTTCCCAACTTGGGAGACGTTGGAATGGGCTACCTGTACGTCTGTACAGGTGCGCGGCACTTATGAGGAGGCGTTCCTTGGGCAGCACTAGTAGTGCTGGTATTGCGGCACTTTGGGGAGGCGTTCCCTTTGTTGATTGGTCCGAAGGATCACTGACCCTTGTACACGGACACACTAGTTATTTGGGCTTTCCGTAAGGACGGACACGCAGGTATAATGGCTACCTGTACGGCCTGTACAGGTGCAATGGCCCTTATGGAGGCGTTCCTTGGAGCACTGGTATCGTGCTGGTGTCCCGTCCCGACACTACATGCAGTATACTTAAATTAAATTACTGAAGGGAAATGGCACTGCTCATGGCAGAGGGTAATAGTGGAGGGAGAAAGTAAAAGGTGGGAGTACTCAGCAGCCAGTCGATGGACAGTGTCAAGAATTAGTGGCACTGTGAAATGGTAAGACCTGACGTGCACTGGTGGTGGCCAGTCCGAAACTGGTAACGATTCCCTGTCTGGAAGTAATGAATTTGCGTGGCACACTGTGCGAATTGTGCTTGCGGTATACGCAAGTCTTTCGTGATAAAGAAAATGAAAAGACCACTCGGGCAACGACAGGTAATGGAAATTCTAGAAATGCTCAGTCACTCGCTGAAGTACTCGATAAATGAAATAAATAAATGCTTGCAAACTGCAATGGACACATGCGTGTACGTATCACGCTGTGTAAATGAAAGACACAAGAGACTAAAATAGTGTTAATTCTGCATGCTATAATTAATGGTAAGATGTAGTACTCTTGGCTTCGTGAATACTGTGTTCTGGTTTTCTCTCTCTCTCTCTCTCTCGGAGAGGGTGAAAAATGATATATGAATGAACTCCCTTATATTTGAATTGAACTACTAATGTTAGTTTAATATGACGCAACTTGCGTTAAATGATTTACTTACGTTAACGTTTTTAATGAAAGAATTGCTTTTGGATAACGTTTTATGAAAATGATAACGTGCTCGTGGTGAACGATTTTTACGTTAATGTAGCGGCTCGCGCTTATGAAATGATTTGTGTTTTCAATATGAATTTTACAAAGACGCGTTTTACGTTAACAATTCTTGTGATTTACTCTACTTGAGATTTACGTTAACTTTATTAAATTAGATTTGCTAGGTCCCTGTGAACAGTGAAATGACGGTAAGGATTTTAAAACGATGTTAGCAAACAATTGTGAACGAGGTTAACGTTAAGTGCGAAGTGAAATGAAAACTTCGCTCAGCGCGTGAGTGAGCGATGCGAGTGAAACACGTGAGAGAGCTGACAAGCGCGGGCGAATCAGCTGATTCTCTGTAAATGCGAAGGCAATTTACAACACAAAAATTCTACTTTCTTATTCAAGGCGAATTACGTTAATTTTCTCTGGCAGAACGATAGATACTAGTACCGAGATCGATATTATTTATGTTAAAACTTTGAGACTTACGTTACTTTGCTTAAATGGTTTAGATAATTCTGAAAGGGATAAAAACATGGCTGCCGCTGTGAGCGAAAACGAAGGCTGGTTGAGACCGCACAGGCGCGAGAATGCTCTAAGCTGAATTTAAGCTGAGAGGTAAGCGGTTACCAACACTTGGAATGAAAACTAAGTTAAAATGGATTCCCTAACATATCACAGACACAAAGAATTGTAACACTTCTTTTTGCCGTAACTATTAGTAAAACACTCCTAACTAACTAGGCTTTCTAATACAGCAATAAACCCTGGCAAAGCATTCTTCCTAGTTTGATCTGGTCCTTTCTGGCATCTATCTGCACACGTGTTAGTGTGAGCTCCTACGAGGACAGCACAAAGTAACAGAGAATTCACGGGGCAAATTGTTTGCTCGCCGCTAAAATAAAGCTCTGGCGCATTCGCCGTTACAATAATAAGATTTCTACCTACGCCCTTTTGACCACTTCAACAATAAAAATACTTAAACGTACCTTAAGCTAACATTGGTTATAGAATAATCATATTTAATGAATGGGAATACCTTACCGTGAGTCAGTGTGTCTTCTTTCCCTGCAAGTGTGCTTGATTTACGCTTTGTAAAATAATTTACAGTTTACGTTTTACAACGGATAACACGATTTACAAGCTTTTTTTTAAGCAAGCCCAGATTCATCCTGGCAAGGTCGCCAATGTTACGTATATAGCGGGCCTTGAGAGAGGCTAGATACGTAAACGGAAGTGATTGAGGGATTTCAAGAGGAATTGCTTTAACTTACCGTAAACTAATAGTTATTATTAATTTCTTTAGAGGGAAGGTCGCCAGAAAACTCAGCTCGTTACTTAAAGCTATTTATTTACAAAAAGGCCCGCGTGTGGGCTGGGAGAAAAGGTAAATGATGGCTCCACTGGAGCTGTTATAGCTGGTTTTCATACACTTGGGGTAATGCACACTTGCGCGGGCAGAGAGACGGCACATGACTCATGGAATCTTGGAAAAGAATCCCAGATTTAAACAAGATAAAAGGAAAATGACTTCTTGCTTTGATTAATTAATTCTCTAATACTGGGGAGAAGGAAAACTTTTAAGGTTTCACTGAAGTATGCAATGACTCCATTGATCTGGGACGATCACACAAGGGGAAGCATGCGGCCATGAGGCAGTGAGAGGGAACAAAAGGATGAATTCCTTTTGTTGCTGGAAAATTGAATTGGGAGAATGAGGATCAAAATTATAATAGGTGATAAGGGGACTGGCAATATGTTGTTTCACAAGACGTACCTGGATGTCGTGTTCAGTGGCTCTTTGTAGAAAAGCATGGCCCCCTTTGTCTGAGGCCTGGGTCATCGGCGCGCCACTCACATACCTGGGTAGGCCTAACAGGAAGGCAGGTAATTTGACCTCTGTCCGAGATCACGTCGTCCGCAGCCGACTGAGACAGAATTCAGGTGGGTTGCTTGGGGGTTGGAAGTCTGCTTAACCCCCAACGATCAAGGCAAATCCTGGAAAACAAGCATACAGCCAGCAGAGGGGTCATAGGAAAGAGAGCTTAAGGTATAGGTCTAAGAAGTACCAATCTGCCTACACCCTTCCCTTTTGAGATACGTCCCTACAGCTGATAAACAAAAGACTCTTTTTCCCCCAACACCCCCACTGGGGGCTGAAAAAGGGGAACTGGGGGAACCCCTATCTCTGGCTGGCGGGTTTTGGTTCCCGCGTTTCCTAAAAATCAGCTGATATTCTAAAGAAATGGCTGCCGTTTTCCAAATCAAATTATTTAATTGATATTTTGGGTTTTTGTAGAACGAACGATCTATACACGTCACAGTATATATATATATATATATATATATATATATATATATATATATATGTATATATATATAAAAAAAAATTTTTAAAATTTATTTAATTTTTGTATTTCAGAACTGACCATTTATTGGGGAAAAATATTTTGTTTTGATCTCTTAAAAAAAATTGATTCATGGTAACATCTTACCATTTGATTTTATGGTTGTGAATGTTGGTTCGCCTTCATGTAACCCTAATTGTATGGTCTCATACTGTATTTCAGGCTTTTGTAAATTATCATTTCCATTGAGAATGCTACAATCAACATCATCATAAGTAGTAATCGTACTAGTAGCAGCAGTAGGAGGAGGGGTAGTAGTAGTAGCAGTATTAGTAGCAAATGCAGGTCTAGCAGTTATAATAGTTGTAGTAGGACTAACACTTGTAGCAATACAACTAATATTATCCATAATGCTTGTTACTATGGCATTACTGTACCATAAATATATACAAAAACACTACTAAACAAAATTTTTTTTACCAATATCTGATTGAACATTTCCACGTTAATTCAAATATTTTCACAATCTTGGATTTTCCCTGGTCAGTTGATAGATGAACCCTATATCCATAATACAACTATTAGTCTAACAAAGTGAATATATATGTAGTATAATATGTATAGCAAAATCTTAAAGGTCAATCTTTACCTACTATATGAATTCTAGTTAGTAAAAGCAAAACTGTAATATCTACCAAAAGCATAGACCATTTACCATGTTTCAAGGATGAAGCTCTTATCTCAGATGATCTATTCTCCAGAGCAGGAATGGTACCTACAAGATTAACTATATTTAGAATAATTGTGATGCACTTATCATTTCAATAAAAAAAAAATCTAAATCATATACAAACTGCACCTCAAATACACACCATATTCAAGGTTGTGCAAATTCTTGTGTGGATAAGTCAGCAACCAGTTTGATGTATAATTTGCTTGGTGGTGTATATCTATTGATGTATCTGAAAATATGTATTTTAACAATAAGTGCAATATACAAAATATATGTATATAAATATATACACAAAAATATAGCACACAAAAATCATTTTACTAAATTATGTACTGCAGTTATATAAATTATTAAAGACATACATACATATATGAATAGATATATCCAAAATTGCACATGGAAAAAAAATATAAATAGGATGAAACAAAGAATGCCATGAAGGAAAATGAAAGGTGAGAATACTGGCAAGTGCTTTCTGTGTACTTTATTCTGCTATCAGAATAAAGTGCTTGCGAGTATACTCACCTTTCATTTTCCTTTATAGCATACCCACATGTAAAAAGGCATCTAAGCTTTCTATGGCTACAATTAAATCAGCATTTTTCAAAAACTCACTTGTCTTTATAGGGTCAACATCTGATCTGGTGCAGCTAGTAGAATCTGTAATGGGCAATAGATGCAGGCTTTTCTTGTAGAAAAATATGTCTCGCTGATAAAAAAAAATCAGTTGATAATATTGTAATGACTAAACACATAAATAAAATAGATAACACATACCTTCTACATGTTGATCTGGGCAGGCATTGTGGCAAAGTTTGTCAGTAGCTGGATGAAGGTAATTTTTGGTGGAGAAATGCCTGCTGCACACACGATAGCTTGAATTTAGTTGTCGTGTGGTTATTTGCCTCAACTCCTGAATTTGGATGAGGTTTGTCCATATCAAGCATTTAGGTGAACATATAATACTATACATATGTTATGCCATCCTATTTCGCCAGTATACAAAAAAACATTCTACTATGCTATAGTTTTGGCTTATAGTATGTTGCAGAGGAAATCCAATCACTCTTGAACGCATCACTTTAAAAGTTAGGTTAGGTAAGGTTAGGTTAGATTAGGTTTTGGTTAAGCTATGCAAGGTAACTTTTTGTAGGAATCACATTGAGATTAATTTTGAAAAAATCCTATGGCTATTTTCGGAGCTACAGCCAAATGTATTTCCTTGGCTGTGACTCGGCTACTCGTTTAGACTTGGGAAATATGCTCTCTTGCTATTTCAAGAACTTTCTGCAAGGTTAGCTTCTTTTCTTGTAGCAATGTCTTCCTAAGCTCTTGTGAGTTAGTCTTTACTATAATTGGCTCTATTAACCTCTGGTCTAGATCTCCAAATTCAAAGTTGAAGCTAATTTCCTTAACCTAGTCATTAATGAATCTACTGTCTCACCTGATTCCTGTAAGGCTTCGATGAACTGATAACATTCAAAGTACATATTAGCCTGAGGAGCAAATGGATTTGTGAGCCCTTCAATTGTCTTCTGTAAACTTCCTGAACTTCTAAACCTGCAGTATGAAGTAACAATGGTTTCTGCTGCTTTTTATCCATTTTCCTAGTGCTTCTAAATAAATTTGGAAGCTGCTTCTCCACTTTTTCGATCTTTTGCCACTGATTTTGGATCATCACCAATACTAAATATGTCTAACCTTTGGACATCTATCCGCATGTTTGCCTGTGATACTAATCAAGTTTCAGGTTAGGCTAGGAATTTGGAAGTTTTTTTCTATCCTTGTAGGCTATACTTTCATTGACATACCTTGAACACTTTTGCTCTCTAAACCAAAACTTTTTTATTCTCTTAACACTCCTGAATTGGCACAGCACTGCTTGGTTGCTGTTGAATTGGCACAGCACTTCTTGGTTGTTGTTGAATTGGCACAGCACTGCTTGGTTGTTGTTGAATTGGCACAGCACTGCTTGGTTGTTGTTGAATAATAACATACAAGGTAAAGAACACTAATATAATATTGAGAACATGATCAAATGAACATGAACAAATACAAATATGACAATTATGGTGAAACTAAACTGAATTTTAGGGCCACATTCGGTACGATTTCATTCAACCTTCCTTAAGCCCTCCTGCACTAGCTTTGAATGAGACCAAGTTACAGTGCTGAGGAGTTTACTAACTTACTTAAAGTCAAGAAACCTTGCATTTTATTCAACAAAAGTGCAGTTAAGAAACAATCAACTGTATTTCCTGCACCAATTCTTTTTGGGTGATGCCACACGGGTTCACAAAGACGCATTTAAAGGTTTAATAAATATAATTAATATTTAAAGAACAGAACAATTATTCTAATTACGTTAAGAAGCAAGAAAACTGACACATTACTGCAAAAATTATTAACAAAACGTTGCGTTACTTCGATAGAAATAAAACTTAAATGGCAAACAGGATCTCAGAATATCCTAATGAAGAAGTTACTGCAATGGCGACGACGATTCACGAGGTGATGTGGCTGGATTCTACAAGAATATCTTCTTTTACTTGCCTTCGTGGAGTCAGATGCTAGAATCAGAGAGCTTCACCTTTCCACCCTAGAAGAAAACTCGGGAGGAGTATATTGCATAACACAGTTGTCACAATAATACAAAATTAGCAAGGGTTACGTAACAAACATCAACTTAAAAACACACATCAAGTGCTTAATCGTAACCCAACATACAAAAAAAAGGGATTTCGTCCATAAGGCAAGCATAAATTACTGGCATGTGCCCTTACAATAAGAAAATAATACATACATAGTCTCCACATGAAGTTTGACAACACTGTAATTATACGTCATCTAATTATATAGAGATGGACAAAATATGCAAACAAAGTGGTTTATTACTTTGAATATCAATGTACTAATTAATACCAACTCATTGCTATAGTTAATATAATAAAACTACTTCTGTGGAGCAAATAATCATATAACGTATTTCCATAGAAACTGGGAAATTTTATGCAAACAAGTACTCATAAAAAATTAGGAAATTTTATTCAAGGAATAAATGGCAATTTTTGACATTTTCCCCCAAGAAGAATCGTAATCAGAAGTAATCACAACTGCACCCAAAAATTTAAATCAAATATACATTTAGAGTACATCCATAGAAATTAAATCCTTTCTCTCTTGATCACAGCGGATTGCTGCTGCACGCCGAGGTCTAGTACCATTCAGAGGCACACTATCTGGCTCCTGAGTTACAGCACTATCAAAAAATTCCATCTCGGGTAATTCCAGAAGTACGAGCTTTGTGATTGATCTCATGTATAGTTTATTATTCACTCTCACTTCTACAGACCTAATCACACCATCAGACGACGGGAACAGCTGGGTAACCTTACCCAATGAGAGGAGGGATCTATAGCCTTTACCCAGATGATCTTCTAAGTCTACCATCACTATGTTCCCAACTTTCACATTTGCAGAGAGATTATTACTAGAATTATTATGTCTCTCTCTCAAGGACACTAAATAGTCTCTTTTCCAAGAGTTCTCAAATTTCCTTAGCACTGATGATAATCTAAAATATTGTGCTCTAAGATCACTTGAACTCATGAAATCTGGATCATCAGTTGCTAAATTGTTAAGAGGAGGGAAATACAAACATTTCGCCCATAAAGTAACATGGAGGGAGTCAAAGCCTCACAATCTCGATCAGAGGAGGGATAAGTCAGTGGTCGAGAATTATCACAGCTTGAAACTCAACAAGTAGAGTTCTCAACTCTTCAAAGGATACAGTTTGTTGATACAAGGCCTTGGACAAACATCCTTTTAGAACACCAACAAGGCGTTCATAAAGCCTCCAGACCAGGGGGCTCGCGGTGTAATGAACTTCCAATTAACACCATTTCCTTCAAGGTATGACTTTACCTCTGGTTCCCCCTTAATTTCCTTCAGGAAATTATTAAATCCAAGAAAATTCCTACCATTGTCAGATATAATCAGACTCGGCAGAGAATGATACGCTACAAAGCGTCGAATAGCCAGTAGGAAATCGGAGGCAGTCATGGAATGAGTCAATTCAAAATGAACCGCCCTGCTCGCAGTGCAGGTAAATAGACATACAAAGACCTTCTCCTTCAAGCCAGTCTCATGATCAAAAACATTAATAGCACCGGTATAATCAACTCCTACTTTTTGGAAAGGTCTATCATATCTCACTCTTTCTGTGGGTAATGGCGGGGGAGGGGGCAAAGACAACCGTTTCTTGGTTAACTTCTGACACAAAACACACTTGGACAGAATGGCTGCCCATCCCCACCTAGGCAGGCAGAGGGGCTCGACCGGTGGAGGCTAGAGTGGCTACCCATCCCCACCGAGGCAGGCAGAGGGGCTCGACCGGCGGAGGCCAGAGTGGCTGCCCATCCCCACCGAGGCAGGCAGAGGGGCTCGACCGGCGGAGGCCAGAGTGGCTGCCCATCCCCACCGAGGCAGGCAGAGGGGCTCGACCGGCGGAGACCAGAGTGGCTGCCCATCCCCACCGAGGCAGGCAGAGGGGCTCGACCGGCGGAGACCAGAGTGGCTGCCCATCCCCACCGAGGCAGGCAGAGGGGCTCGACCGGCGGAGAGCCGGAGTGGCTGCCCATCCCCACCGAGGCAGGCAGAGGGGCTCGACCGGCGGAGGCCAGAGTGGCTGCCCATCCCCACCGAGGCAGGCAGAGGGGCTCGACCGGCGGAGACCGGAGTGGCTGCCCATCCCCACCGAGGCAGGCAGAGGGGCTCGACCGGCGGAGACCGGAGTGGCTGCCCATCCCCACCGAGGCAGGCAGAGGGGCTTGACCGGCGGAGACCGGAGTGGCTGCCCATCCCCGCCGAGGCAGGCAGAGGGGGCTCGACCGGCGGAGACCGGAGTGGCTGCCCATCCCCGCCGAGGCAGGCAGAGGGGCTCGACCGGCGGAGACCAGAGTGGCTGCCCATCCCCGCCGAGGCAGGCAGAGGGGCTCGACCGGCGGAGACCAGAGTGGCTGCCCATCCCCGCCGAGGCAGGCAGAGGGGCTCGACCGGAGTGGCTGCCCATCCCCGCCGAGGCAGGCAGAGGGGCTCGACCGGCGGAGACCGGAGTGGCTGCCCATCCCCGCCGAGGCAGGCAGAGGGGCTCGACCGGCGGAGACCGGAGTGGCTGCCCATCCCCGCCGAGGCAGGCAGAGGGGCTTCGCGGCGACCAAGTGGATCGGAGACCGGAGTGGCTGCCCATCCCCGCCGAGGCAGGCAGAGGGGCTCGACCAGCGGAGACCGGGAGTGGTTTCCCATCCCCGCCGATGCAGGCAGAGGGGTCGACCGGCGGAGACCGGAGTGGCTGCCCATCCCGCCGAGGCAGGCAGAGGGGCTCGACCGTGGCTGGCCCATCCCGCCGAGGCAGGCAGAGGGGCTCGACCCGGTAGTGGCTGCCCATCCCCGCCGAGGCAGGCAGAGGGGGCGACCGGCGGAGACCGGAGTGGCTGCCCATCCCCGCCGGGGCTCGACCGGCGGAGACCGGAGTGGCTGCCCATCCCCGCCGGGGCTCGACCGGCGGAGACCGGAGTGGCTGCCCATCCCCGCCGAGGCAGGCAGAGGGGCTCGACCGGCGGAGACCGGAGTGGCTGCCCATCCCCACCGAGGCAGGCAGAGGGGCGCGGAGGAGAGCGGAGTGGCTGCCCATCCCCACCGAGGCAGGCAGAGGGGCTCGACCGGCGGAGACCTGAGTGGCTGCCCGACCGGCGGAGACCGGAGTGGCTGCCCATCCCCACCGAGGCAGGCAGAGGGGCTCGACCGTCGGAGACCGGAGTGGCTGCACATCCCCACCGAGGCAGGCAGAGGGGCTCGACCGGCGGAGACCGGAGTGGCTGCCCATCCCCACCGAGGCAGGCAGAGGGGCTCGACCGGCGGAGACCGGAGTGGCTGCCCATCCCCGCCGAGGCAGGCAGAGAGGCTCGACCGGCGGAGAACGGAGTGGCTGCCCATCCCCGCCGAGGCAGGCAGAGGGGCTCGACCGGCGGAGACCGGAGTGGCTGCCCATCCCCGCCGAGGCAGGCAGAGGGGCGCGGCCGGCGGAGACCGGAGTGGCTGCCCATCCCCGCCGAGGCAGGCAGAGGGGCTCAACCGTAGTGGCTGCCCATCCCCGCCGAGGCAGGCAGAGGGGCTCGACCGGCGGAGACCGGAGTGGCTGCCCATCCCCGCCGAGGCAGGCAGAGGGGCTCGACCGGCGGAGACCGGAGTGGCTGCCCATCCCCGCGAGGCAGGCAGAGGGGCTCGACCGGCGGAGACCAGAGTGGCTGCGGAGACCGGCCGGATTGGCTGCCCATCCCCGCCGAGGCAGGCAGAGGGGCTCGACCCGGCGGAGACCGGAGTGGTTGCCCATCCCCGCCGAGGCAGGCAGAGGGGTCGACCGGCGGAGACCGGAGTGGCTGCCCATCCCCGCCGAGGCAGGCAGAGGGGCTCGACCGGAGTGGCTGCCCATCCCCGCCGAGGGCAGGCAGAGGGGCTCGACCGGAGGAGACCGGAGTGGCTGCCCATCCCCAGCCGAGGCTGGCAGAGGGGCTCGACCGGCGGAGACCGGAGTGGCTGCCCATCCCCGCCGAGGCAGGCAGAGGGGCTCGACCGGCGGAGACCAGAGTGGCTGCGGAGACCGGAGTGGCTGCCCATCCCCACCGAGGCAGGCAGAGGGTCTCGACCAGCGGAGACCCGAGTGGCTGCCCATCCCCACCGAGGCAGGCAGAGGGGTTCAACCGGCGGAGCAGGTCAGAGGGGGATCGACTGCGGAGACCGACTGCGAGACCAGAGTGGCATGCCCATCCCCACTGAGGCAGGCAGAGGGGCTCGACCTGCGTAGACCAGAGTGGGCTGCCCATCCTCACCGATGCAGGCAAGGGCTCGACCTGCGGAGACCAGAGTGGCTGCCCATCCCCACCGATGCAGGCAGAGGGGCTCGACCTGCGGAGACCAGAGTGGCTGCCCATCCCCACCGATGCAGGCAGAGGGGCTCGACCTGCGGAGACCACCGAGTGGCTGCCCATCCCCACCGATGCAGGCAGAGGGGCTCAACCGGCGGAGACCAGAGTGGCTGCCCATCCCCACCGAGGCCGGCAGAGGGGCTCGACCGGCAGAGACCAGAGTGGCTGCCCATCCCCACCGATGCAGGCAGAGGGGCTCGACCGGCAGAGACCAGAGTGGCTGCCCATCCCCACCGATGCAGGCAGAGGGGCTCGACCTGCGGAGACCAGAGTGGCTGCCCATCCCCACCGATGCAGGCAGAGGGGCTCGACCTGCGGAGACCAGAGTGGCTGCCCATCCCCACCGATGCAGGCAGAGGGGCTCGACCTGCGGAGACCAGAGTGGCTGCCCATCCCCACCGATACAGGCAGAGGGGCTCGACCTGCGGAGACCAGAGTGGCTGCCCATCCCCACCGAGGCAGGCAGAGGGGTTCAACCGGCGGAGACCAGAGTGGCTGCCCATCCCCACCGATGCAGGCAGAGGGGCTCGACCAGAGGAGACCAGAGTGGCTGCCCATCCCCACCGATGCAGGCAGAGGGGCTCGACCTGCGGAGACCAGAGTGGCTGCCCATCCCCACCGATGCAGGCAGAGGGGCTCGACCAGAGGAGACCAGAGTGGCTGCCATCCACCGATGCAGGCAGAGGGGCTCGACCCTGCGGAGACCAGAGTGGCTGCCCATCCCCACCGATGCAGGCAGAGGGGCTCGACCTGCGGAGACCAGAGTGGCTGCCCATCCCCACCGATGCAGGCAGAGGGGCTCGACCTGCGGAGACCAGAGTGGCTGCCCATCCCCACCGATGCAGGCAGAGGGGCTCGACCAGAGGAGACCAGAGTGGCTGCCCATCCCCACCGAGGCAGGCAGAGTGGTTCAACCGTCGGAGACCGGAATGGCTGCCCATCCCCACCGAGGCAGGCAGAGGGGCTCGACCGGCGGAGACCGGAGTGGCTGCTCATCCCCACCGAGGCAGGCAGAGGGACTCGACCGTCGGAGACCGGAATGGCCATGCCCATCCACACGAGGCAGGCAGAGGGGCTCGGACCGTCGAGACCGAGTGGCTGCCCATCCCCACCGCCCCAGGGCAAAGGGGGCCGGACCTGCCAGGGTCTCGACCGGGGCCTCGAACCCGCAGAGACCGGAGTGGCTGCCCATCCCCCCCACCGAGGCAGGGCCGAGGGTCTCGACCTGGCGGAGACCGGAGTGGCTGCCCCATTCCCCACCGAGGGCAGGCAGAGGGGCTCGACATGGCGAGACCGGATTGGCTGCCCACATCCCCACCAGACAGGCAGAGGGTGGCTCTCGACGGCGGAGACCGATTGGCTGCCCATCCCCACCGATGCCGGCAGCGGGGGCTCGACCGCTGCGGGAGGACCAGAGGGTGGCTGAACCATCCCCACCCCACCGATGCAGGCAGAGGGGCTCGACCTGCGGAGACAGAGTGGCTGCCATCCCCACCGATGCAGGCAGATAGAGAGGGGCTCGACCTGCGGAGGCCAGAGTGGCTGCCCATCCTCACCGATGCAGCAGAGAGGGCTCGATCTGCGGAGACCAGAGTGGCTGCCCATCCCCACCGATGAGGCAGAGGGGCTCGACCTGCGAGGGACCCGGAGTGTGCATGCCCATCCCCCACCGATGCAGGCAGAGTGGGTCTCGACCGGAGAGACAGAGTGGCTGCCCATCCCCACCGAGGCAGGCAGAGGGGCTCAACCGTCGGAGACCGGAATGGCTGCCCATCCCCACCGAGGCAGGCAGAGGGGCTCGACCGGCGGAGACCGGAGTGGCTGCCCATCCCCACCGAGGCAGGCAGAGGGGCTCGACCGTCGGATGGACCGGATGGCTGCCCATCCACACCGAGCAGGCAGAGGGCTCGACCGGCGGAGACCGGGAGTGGCTGCCCATCCCACGAGCAGGCCGAGGGGTCTCGACCGGCCGGAGACCGGATGTGCTGCCCATCCCCACCGAGGCCAGGCCGAGGGCGAGGATCGACCTGCGGAGACCGGAGTGGCTGCCCATTCCCACCGAGGCAGGGGCCGAAGGGGGCTTCGAACCGCGGAGGAGATTCGGAGTGGCCTGCCCATACCCCACCCCCCGAGGCAGGCCGAGGGGCTCGACCGGCGGAGACCGGAGTGGGCGCCCATCCCCCACCGAGGCAGGCGGAGAGGGGCTCGACCTGGCGGAGACCGGAGTGGCTGCCCATCCCCACCGAGGCAGGCAGAGGGGCTCGACCGGCGGAGACCGGAGTGGCTGCCCATCCCCACCGAGGCAGGCAGAGGGGCTCGACCGGCGGAGACCGGAGTGGCTGCCCATCCCCACCGAGGCAGGCAGAGGGGCTCGACCGGCGGAGACGGAGTGGCTGCCCATCCCCACCGAGGCAGGCAGAGGGGCTCGACCGGCGGAGACCGGAGTGGCTGCCCATCCCCACCGAGGCAGGCAGAGGGGGGGGGGGGGCTCGACCGCGGAGACCGGGGGAGTGGCTGCCCATCCCCACCGAGGCAGGCCAGAGGGGGGCTCGACCGAGCGGAGACCGGAGTGGCTGCCCATCCCCACGAGGCAGGCAGAGGGGGGGGCTTCGACACAAGAGGCCTTCAGACCGTTCTTCCCCTCCCCACCGAGGCATCAGAGGTGGGCTCGAACCCAGGCGTAACCATTGATTGCCCATCCCCCACCCGAGGCAGGGCAAGGGGTGGGTCGACCGGCGGAGACCAGAGTGGCTGCCCATCCCCACCGAGGCAGGCAGAGGGGTTCGACCGGCGGAGACCAGAGTGGCTGCCCATCCCCACCGAGGCAGGCAGAGGGGTTCGACCGGCGGAGACCAGAGTGGCTGCCCATCCCCACCGAGGCAGGCAGAAGTGCTCGACCGGCGGAGACCAGAGTGGCTGCCCATCCCCACCGAGGCAGGCAGAAGTGCTCGACCGGCGGAGACCAGAGTGGCTTGCCCTATCCCCAACGAGCAGGGCAGAGGGGTTCCGACCGCGAAGGCCATGAAGTGGGCTGGCCACTCCCCACCGAGGCAGGCAGAGGGGTTCGACCGGCGGAGGCCAGAGTGGCTGCCCATCCCCACTGAGGCAGGCAGAGGGGTTTGACCGGCGGAGGCCAGAGTGGCTGCCCATCCCAACCTAGGCAGGCAGAGGGGCTCTACCGGCGGAGGCCAGAGTGGCTGCCCATCCCCACCGAGGCAGGCAGAGGGGCTCGACCGGCGGAGGCCAGAGTGGCTGCCCATCCCCACCGAGGCAGGCAGAGGGGCTCGACCGGCGGAGACCAGAGTGGCTGCCCATCCCCACCGAGGCAGGCAGAGTGGCTCGACCGGCGTCTCTTCCGGTCGAGCCCCTCTGCCTGCCTCGGTGGGGATGGGCAGCCACTCTGGTCTCCTCCGGTCGAGCCCCTCCCCCTGCCCTACCTCGGGTGGGGGGATGGGCAGCCACTCCGGTCTCCGCCGGTCGAGCCCCTCTGCCTGCCTCGGTGGGGATGGGCAGCCACTCCGGTCTCCGCCGGTCGAGCCCCTCTGCCTGCCTCGGTGGGGATGGGCAGCCACTCCGGTCTCCGCCGGTCGAGCCCCTCTGCCTGCCTCGGTGGGGATGGGCAGCCACTCCGGTCTCCGCCGGTCGAGCCCCTCTGCTTCCCTCAGTGGGGATGGGCAGCCACTCCGGTCTCCGCCGGTCGAGCCCCTCTGCCTGCCTCGGTGGGGATGGGCAGCCACTCCGGTCTCCGCCGGTCGAGCCCCTCTGCCTGCCTCGGTGGGGATGGGCAGCCACTCTGGTCTCCTCTGGTCGAGCCCCTCTGCCTGCCTCGGTGGGGATGGGGACAGCCTGCCTAGGGGCTAGACCAGCGGAAGAGACCGGAGGGCTGCCCATCCACCACCGAGGTCAGGCAGCAAGGGCTCGCCGAACCGGCCGGAGAACCTGGAGTTGGCTGCCTATCACCCCACCGAGGCAGGCCGAGGGGCTCGACCAGAGGAGACCGGGTAGGTTGGCCCATGCCCCCCCACCGAGGCAGGCAGAGGGGCTCTACGGAGGAGGAAACCGGAGTGGGTGCCCATTCCCCACCAAAGGCAGGCAGATGGGGCTAGACCGGCGGGAGACCGGAGTGGCTGCCCATCCCCACCGAGGCAGTGGCAGAGGGGCTCGACCGGCGGATATGACCGGAGTTGGCTTGCCCATCCCCACCGAGGCAGGCAGAGGGGCTGCCGGACCGGCGGAGACCGGAGTGGACTTGCCCATTCCCCACCGGGAAGGCAGGCAGAAGGGGCTCGACCAGGCGGAGACCGGGAGTGGCTTGGACCATCACCCCACCGAGGCAAAGCAGAAGGGTCTTCGAACCGGCGGAGACCGGAGTGGCTGCCATCCCCACCGAGGCAGGCCAGAGGGGCTCCGACCGGCAAGAAGACCGGACAGTGGCTGCCCATCCCCACCCCCGATGGCAGGCAAGAGGGGCCTCAACCGGACCGGCGGAGACCGGAGGTCCAACGATGGCTGCCCATCCCCCACGAGGCAGGCAGAGGGGCTCGACCCGGAGGAGACCGGAGTTGGGCTTGCCCATCCCCACCAAGGCAGGCAGAGGGGTCTCGACCGGTCGGAGACCGGAGTGGCTGCCCGACCGGCGCGGAGACCGGAGTGGCTTGCCCATCCCACCCCACCGAGGCAGGCAGAGGGCTCGACCGGAGGAGACCGGAGTGGCTGCCCATCCCCACCGAGGCAGGCAGGGGGCTCGACCGGCGGAGACCGGAGTGGCTGCCCATCCCGCCGAGGCAGGCAGATGGGCTCGACCTGCGGTGACCAGAGTGGTCTGTCCCATGCCCCACCGATGCAGTCACCCCCCACAACCACCCACTGGCAGAGGGGCCTCGGACCTGGCGGAGACCAGAGTGGCTGGCCCATCCCCACCGCTGCAGGCAGAAGGGCTCGACCTGCGGAGACCAGAGTGTCCTGGCCCATCCCCCCCCACCGATTGCAGGCAGAGGGGTCCTCGAACCTGCGGAGAGGAGAACCAGAGTGGCTGCCCCTCCACCCCACCGATGCAGGCAGAGGGGCTCGAATCGCCGGCGGAGACCAACAGTGGCTGCCCATCCCGCCCCACCGGAGGCCGGCCAGAGTGGGGCTCGACCCAGCAGAGACCAGAGGTAGGTCTGCCCATCCCCACGCCGAATGCAGGCCAAGAGGGGGCCCTCGACCTGCGGAGACCCAGAGTGGGCTGGCCACCCATCCCCACCGATGCAAGGCCAGAGGGGCTCGACCATTGCGGAGACCAGAGGTGGCTGGCCCTATCCCCACCGAGCAGGCAGAGGGGCTCGACCTGCGAAAATAGAGAACCAGAAGGTGGCTGCCCCAGCCCCACCGATTGCAGGCAGAGGGCTCGACCTTGCGGAGACCGAGAGTGGCTGCCCATCCGCCCCACCAGATGCAGGGCAAGAAGGGGGCTCGACCTGCGGAGACCAGAGTGGCTTGCCCCATCCCCACCGATGCAGGCAGAGGGGCTCGGAACCTTGCGGAGAACCAGAGGGTCTTGTTCTCCCCACCCAAAGATGCATGCAAAGGGGCCTCGACCAGAGGAGACCAGTAGTGGCTGCCCATTCCCCAACCCCCCGAGGGCAGGCAAAGAGGGGCTCAACCGTCGGAGACCGGAAGGGGCTTTGGCTGGCCCATCCCCACCGAGGGAGGGGGCAGAGGGGCTCGACCCGGGCGGAGACCGGAGTGGCTTTGCCCCATCCCCACCGATGGCGAGGCAGAGGGGCTCGACCGTCGGAGGAACCGAAGTTGGCTGGGCCCATCCACACCGAGGCAGGCAGAGGGGCCTCCGACCGTCGGAGACCTTAGATTGGCTGCCCCCATACCCCACCGGGCAAGGCAGGAGGGGTGGCTCGACCGGAGGAGTACCAGAGTGGCTTGCCCCATCCCCACCGAGGCCAAGGCAGAGGGGGCTCAGAACCGTCCTGGAGTACCGGAATGGCTGCAC
>NC_061101.1:12230286-12231995 GCF_015104395.2 Macrobrachium nipponense | reverse complement strand
ATGTTTTGCAACTTGTAATTAATTTACGAAAGTCTCCAGATTACTGATGGTAGCATTTTTTGTTTCGTACCGTAAGTGTAAAAGTTGTCGTACCGCATAGTGTGAAAGAAGATGGTGGAAAGGTAGTGTTTCTATTTGTGCTTTGGCGTAGTTTAGTGATTGATTAAAATAATAATGTCGTGAAGTTAATGTAAATAACTAAATGCAAAATATCCTTTCCTCTTTGCGCTAAGTAAAGTGAATAGATTTGTGGTGTTTATCAAAAGTGTTGAAATTATTCAAAATTCTAAATATGAAAAAAAGCACATCGGCCTACGAAGATAGGGTAGGGTGCGGGATTGGGTGCTGCTTTGCAAATAGTAGCTCCACGTTTGAAAGCTTGTATTAGGATGAGTATGAAATGATAATTAAGTTAGATTACTCAGATTATACGCACTAGGTTTATATTAATCAGGTTAGGTTAAGTTGCTTACAGCCTAAAGGCCTAGGTTGTGTATCTGGTCGTTGTGTAATGTGTGACGTGACCTGGTGATCGTTACAAGAGCAGCTGCATCCTCGTCCGAACATCATTGCTTGGTGAGTGAATTTACACGTTGACGTTTTGGACATCAAAGGTCCTTTGTATTGGAAGCTAAGGAGAACTGTGATATACACTTAATAACAGTAAACTTGGGTTGCTACTTATGTTTGTAATTAAGAGAGCTTAAAGTCAAAACTTGAACCAATAGGAGGCCCAATTTGAGAAAATTAAAATTCAGAGAAAAACTTCAGAGTTAAAGTCATATTAAGGGATTTAACGTAACTTTATGTCTTGTTTCACCGTAACTTCACTCAGAATTTAAATTAATCCGTAATTTTGACTTCTAGAACTAATGTGTATAAACCTCTCGTTTGTTTATTTAGTCTTAAAGAGAAGAGGTTTACAGATTATACTTAAATTTAGTCTCATTTGCAATACTTAAATTCTGAATCAATTTCCTTTGTTGTATTACAGGTTTAAAAGTGATTGGAGCCTCGTCTCTTCTCAAAATAAACCTTGTAAGTCTCTTATTTTAATGTATTCAGTCGATTGCCCAATACTATTAGATAATGTTCAATGCTGAAATTTATCGAGTTTTCTGAACCCCCTCTTGTTAAGGTTGTTGGTAAAATAATGTTTTATATCTTTTACATCTTTTGATTGCCACCATAACGTGTTTTGATGTGCAGTTAAATGAGCAGCATTACTCTTAAATCATATTGGACGAATTTTCGTCAGATTCATGTGTGGGAATTTGATTTAGCTGCTGTTAATACTGTTGTTTTTGTAGTTCTTTTTTGTGATTTTGTGATAAATTCGGTGAGATTTGCAGTATTTTTTTTATATTTTTTTGAGAGTTGTGTGGTTACGTCAGAAAAACTACCCTAAATCAGCAAATTAGGCTTACTTGACATGCTGTGTGTAACCTTTCCTTTATTGTAAATAATGCTTTTCGCTATTTAAAAACAGGCTTTGTTAGTCTACTTTTATAAAGGAATAGTAACCTATTTATTTAGTACTAGTCTTCATAAATTAGTGTTCTTCTACGGAAATTACTTTTAATCTGCGTAAATTAGTACTCTGTATTTTTACTCCCTATAACCAACTTCGTTCTTGTATTACAGGATAGTCATGGTTATAGGCCTAGATAAATGGTTCCAGCGGTCCTTCACACCAAAATCATCTGGAT
>NC_061101.1:12212786-12217786 GCF_015104395.2 Macrobrachium nipponense | reverse complement strand
ATAATACGTGCCCCAGCCCACGAGAGTATACATCCTATCACTCCACCTATAATTTGAATATTGGAAGCCATGTTGGTGTCGTTTTGTATGTTCGAAATGACACCCCACAAAATCCTGTTAGTATTCAATCAGCATTGCAAGTGATAGGTGTGCGGATCCATTTGCAAAGAAAATATACAGTATGCTCTCTCTATCTACCACCTAACGAAGTCTTCCCCATCAATGAATTGAAATCTCTTATTCAACAGTTACCACGTCCTTTTGTTATTTTGTTTGGGGTGACATCATCACCAATCAGAGAGGAAGATGTTTGGGTTCCATCACAGAAGATGAAAATGTGGGGATTCTCAACTCTGGGGAGTCTACACATTTTCATATTCAAACAGGCACATTATCAGCTATTGATTTATCTATATGTAGTGATGATTGCCTTGTTGATTTTAATTGGAGAACTATAAATGATAGATTTACCAGCGACCATTTCCCAATAGGGGTGAGTGTAGCATCAAGCCCTCCATCATCAAGGCTACCTAAGTGGAACATTGGTAAAGCTGATTGGTCAACATTCCAGGAGCACAGCTCAATAGATGACTCTGCTGATGACTTTCCCTGTGTAGATGACGCTCTTGACTTTTTGAATACAGTAATGTTCTCAGCTGGTCTTCAATCTATACCTAGGACTTCGGGCAAATTTGTCCGCCGACCAGTTCCTTGGTGGACTCGTAAATGCCAGGAAACTCATAGAACTATGAGATCTGCCTTCATCAGATACCGCAGACGAAAATGTGAGTATTATCGTGTAGAATTTCGAAAAGCGAGAGCTCATTTTCGCATGGAAATCGAAAAAGCACGAAAAGAATCTTGGACAATATTCAAAGCTTCACTAAATTCAAAAACTCCTCTGACTCTAGTTTGGAAGAGAGTTAGAAAAATAGCAGGCAAGTTCACTCCTTGTCAACCTCCAGTTATCAAGGTCAATGGTTGCGAGGTAGCAGACCCCCAGTTAGTGGCAAATGAGTTTGCGAATCATTTTGCTAATGTTGCGAAGAAAAATGATGATAGACCCTATTCAGCTCAAAGACAGGTAATGGAACAGGCCGAAATTAATTTCAATACCTCAAGACATGAGCAGTACAATGCTCCTTTTACTATTAGAGAATTTGAATCAGCCTTGAATAAATGTAATGAATCAGCTCCTGGGCTGGATGATATAACATATTCAATGATTAAGCATACTCCTGAAAATACCAGACTTTTCATATTAAGCCTAATTAACAGAATTTACCGAGAACATATCTTCCCCAAGCTTTGGGAGAAGTTAAAACTACTGCCATTTGTGAAACCTGGAAAAGGTTCGTTCAAGATTGAAAATTATCTCCTTATTGCATTGACATCTTGTTTGTGTGAGATCATGGAAAAAATGGTGAACACACGATTGATGTGGTACTTGGAAAGAGGTAAATACCTTTCGCCTGCTCAGTGTGGTTTTCGGAGTATGCACTCCACAACCAATGTATTGGTACGAATGGAATCTTCAATATGTGAAGCTTTTGCCAACAAACAGCATCACATCACCGTTTTCTTTGATCTAGAGAAGGCTTATGAGTAACACATGGAAGGATAGGGCATTTTGAAGGGTCCTTTATGAAGAATAACCCCTTGAGAGGCAATTTGCCCCTGTTTATTATTAAGGCCTTTTTTAAAAAATCAAAAGTAGGATATTCTTCAGGTTTCAGGTTGGGACACAACATTGTCAGATGTGGTACTCCTTCAGAAGAAGGCGGGTACCACCAAGGAAGTGTTTTTAATTTAAAGTGTCACCTTGTTCGCCTTGGTAATCAATGGGGTTTCTAAAATAATTCCCCCAGATATAACATATACCCTATTTGTTGATGACCTGTCAATTTCCTTTGCAGCATCAAGGATGGCAGTGGCTGAACACCGCCTTCAGCTCTGCATTGATAATATAGTAAAATGGGCTGAGGTTAATGGTTTTAGATTTTCTGCCAGTAAAACGATAGCTATGCACTTTTGTTTTGTCGTATAAGGGGAATCCACCCTGATCCAGATCTATTCATTCATAGGCAGAGAATTCCATGTGTTGGTGAAACAAGGTTTCTTGGTTTGATTTTTGATAGCAAGCTGACTTGGATTCCACATCTGAACATATTAAGCAAAATGCTTGGAAAGCATGGAATTTGCTGAAAGTCCTGTCTCACACTTCGTGGGGTGCAGACCGAACTCAGATGTTGAGATTATATAAAGCCTTGGTCTTTTCAAAATTAAGTTATGGGTGTGAGGTGTACACTTCTGCGAAGCCAAATAGCCTTAAAATGCTCAACTCAATTCATCATGGAGGAATACGATTATGTACAGGAGCATTTAAATCATCTCCCACCGTGAGCATGCTTGTAGATGCTGAGAGCTGCCACTGGGTCTTCACTTACAGCGTCTGCTGGTTCGGAGCTGGTATAGATTCCAGAGGCTACCGAAGTCTTTAACCAGCATTTGTATGAGAAATGCAAGGCATTGGCAGTTTTATGAAAGTCACCCCCAAGCAACCTCATCCATTTGCTTTTAGAGTCAATTTTATTGTCCATGAATTAAATATGCCAAGAATAGAGATTTTACCAACAAAATATTCAGTTAGTCTCCCTGGAACTTTCCAGAGATAAAATTTTGTAGATATTTTAATTTTACCAAGTGAGGCCATGCGGTCAATATTTTTAGAACATTCCGTGCAATATAATGACTCCACTGCTGTTTTTACAGATGGCTCAAAGTCAGATGCTGGCGTCGGCTTTGGTGTAGCCTTCCCTGATGTAGAGAGAAGCGGCAGGTTATCATCTGTCGCATCGATATTTACAGCAGAATTATATGGAATTTTAAAGGCCTTAAAGGAAGTTTGAATTCGGAACGAAAATAATTTTATCATATATTGTGACTCAAGAAGTGTTCTTCAGTCACTGGAATCTTTTAACCCTTTAAACCCTCTGATTTTAGATATATTGGAATGGCTGCTTTTACTAAAAAGAAGAGGGAAAGAAATAAAGTTCTGTTGGGTGCCTTCCCATGTTGGGGTGGCTGGGAATGAGAAAGCTGACCAACTTGCAAAGTCTGCGGTCAACTCCCCAGAACCCACAAGATGCCTACTACCATATCGGGATTTGTATCCTCTAGTAGGTCAGAGAGTTAAAAAATGTTGGCAGTCCCAGTGGGGGAGGATATTTTAACTAATCAAAAAATGCGGAGTATCACGTCATCAGTGTCTCCTTGGTTATATCCGAATATGCCAAGGAGACAAGAAACGATGTTGTGCAGATTGAGGATTGGACATACAAGACTCACACATGGGTTCTTGAAGTCTCGTGAAAATCCTCCGTTTTGCGAGAACTGTACTGTGCCCTTGACTGTGAGACATTTGCTAGTTGAATGTCCCAGACTTGGGAATTTGCGACATAGGTTCCTGTCTTGGGGATGTGATAGAGGTAATTTTATCCTATCTACAATTCTTGGAAAGGATTGTAATAGAGAGCAGTTATATATCTTTATGAGGGAGGCTGGCCTCCTCAACAAAATTTAGATTATAATAGAATAAATATGTAAAAGTTTATATATTTGAATTTTATTTTTTCTTATAAATATATTTTTAGATTTTTTATATTAAATTAATTTTAGATTTAATTCTGCTTTTTATCTAAATTTATTTCGGTGTCAATAACCGAGATGTTGTGACACCAGTTTTTAAGACATAATCAATCAATCAATCAATCAAATGAATGCCATATTTTTTTGAAACTTGAATCTCATTTTTAGTTTGTTGATTTTTTATAATAAGTGATCCCTTCTCTGTGTGTTTCCTATTAACCCCTGTTCATTCTTTCTAGTTCCTCGTTAGACGAGTGGTTTACGTGCTCGCCTACCGATTCGGTAGTACCGAGTTCGATTCCCCGCTCTGCCAACGCGGAACCAGAGGAATTTACTCTTTTTGGGGATTAGAAATTCATCTCTCGATATAGTGTGGTTCGGATCCCACAATAAGCTGTAGGTCCCTTTGCTAGGTAACCAACCAGTTGGTTCCTAGCCACGTAAAACAAAATATCTAATCCTTCGGGCCAGCCCTTGGAGAACTGTGTAATCATATCCTCAATAATGAGAATTGTCAAAAAAATAAAAAACAATAACATAATATAATTCATGAAGTTATTCGAGAATCATTGGTGATTATATTGAGTCGCCTTATTTCAAAATATTCAGAATAGCTTTTAAAGCAAGAAATCAGTATAATCACTGAAGATAATTTCCTATACCGTTTTCTATGATCATAAGACTTACTCTTTCAAGTTACTTATAAATACGAAAGCTTAATGAATTTTTTTTTTAATAAACTCGTGCCCTCTCCTTACCTTCCACAAGATGAGCATCACAATCAAGATCAGGAGAAAAGACCCCAGCACTGATAAGAGCAGAAGCCAGAACGGAAGCGCTGATAAGCCCGATTCCTGGAAGAAGTGGTTGGGACAAATTTGTAGTCGAGGGCTCAATAAGTAAGGTATAGAAAGCTTCCACTTTGGAATGAGCACACATTTAGCTTTTATTTTGCGAACATTATGAAGTACGTTTATGTAAGGGAATATAATATTTTTTTATGAGCTACATGATTTTAATGTATGTTACTTGTTTATTGTAGGTAGTGATATGCTTTGAACTTACGTTAAACTCACTTTTGACGTTCTAATATTATGAAATTATGTTCATATTCATATAAAAAAAATATGATTTTAATGTGTCACTCGTTGAATGCAAGTATTGATGTGCTTTTGCACTTGACGTTAAATAAATAATGTTCATTAAAATGACGCAGTCATAACAGGGAAAATATCAATTCTTAGATACGGTAGTAATGTCAACAATTATTAATGAATAAAACAACGAACTTTAACAATGAAATTCCGGAAAAGATAGAAATAAAATTGGTAAAATGGTGTAATATATATATA
>NC_061101.1:12200286-12205286 GCF_015104395.2 Macrobrachium nipponense | reverse complement strand
TGGTATTTCTTGGAGTTCCTTTACCTAGGACCGGTATTTCTTGGAGGTCATGATCTTCATGATATCTACAGTCTTTTGTTTATGTTTAGACGGTCATCCCACCATCGTGGTTGTACTGAACACGCCGCAAAGATTGAAACATACGGGTTAAAACCCTCTAGGGCCGCTACCTATTTAGGAAAGACCATAAAGTACTTACCTAGATTTTCTAGACGTATTCCCTGTAGGGGTGACATGAGGAACTCTCCTGTCTTCGAGATCTCCGCTCGCAGACAGCGGCTCGTAGGATGACTCGCCCCCTCCTGAAGGAGATGTGGTTGTGTGTCCTGTAGATCGAAAGGCACCTGGGGAGTTCGTCTGGAGGGTAACCTCTCCATAGGTTGCTCGTCTTCTTCGTCTGGCTTTCGCTACTGGGAGAAAAACGAGATTGGTAAGTAATATAGGATTCCAGGTGTGGTATTAACGCCAATTCAGTTGTCAATATCTAAGACTTTTAACCAGTTGAATATATGGGTATATGGGAGTTTTCAAAAATTCTCGAACTGTTAGATATACATGGTATATGGAAGTTGATATCCTGGGTAGCAATGTCTTTGCCAAATGTGTCCTGACCTACAGCATCCTTTGGCATAGGATGCTGAGACCTGTATGTCTTTTAACCCTCCTCTGCATTTAATTTGTCGTAGAATAACATCTCGTTTTTTTTTAAATTCCTCTCCCACCTACTCCAGGCTTCTTCAATGAGCTGGAGGTGGTACTGGAAAGACTGTTGTGCCTTAATATTCACCACACAGTTATGTGTGAAACTCAGGACCTGGGTTCGATCCTGATATTAGTCAGATATATATATATATATATATATATATATATATATATATATATTATATATATATATATATATATACACGCACATACATACATACATACACACATACATACGCAGAAAGAGAAATACTTTAGAACATTTTCTCCCTTTCTGTATGACCTGAACTCAACCATCCTTGCTTCTGCTTCTGCTTCTGCATCTGCTGCTGCTGCTGCTGCTACTGCTACTGTTGTGCCAACCCTTCCGAACAGGTCCTGGGAGACAAAAGAACCCAGCAGAAGACACGACGGGGGGGGGAAACAAAAAAAAAAAAAAAAAAAAAAAACCCACACTATGGCTATAAAAAAGAAATTCACCCCCTACAGTTAGGTTGTTGTTTTGGGAGGTGAACTTGGTGTGAAAAAACAATGGAGAGCAGTGCCCCCTCCCTAAAACGCCTTGTTCGCTCCTGCCCCCTCTGCCCCTCCTCTAAGAAGGGGTAACCATCCCCCTCCTCCTCCTCCTCAGGGGTAGCATTCCTCTTCCTTAGGGGATAGCCCTCCCTCTTCTTCCTCAAGGGATAGCCCCCCCTACTCCTGCTCCTCAAGAGGTAGTCATCCTATTCCTCCCTCCTCAGGGGTAGTCTTCCTCATCCTTAGGTGGATAGCCTCCCCCACCCCCGCCTCCTCCTCTCCTCCTCCTCCTCCTCCTCCTCCTCCTCCTCCTCCTCCCTCCTCCTCCTCCTCTCCTCAGGGGATTCTGTGTTGTTATTTCTGTTTCTGAAAAGGTCCCAGTTTCCAGTTTTGTTCTTCATCCCTCCCTATTCATTGTCTGTATCTTGCTGTTATCAGTGGTGATCGTTTTTCGTCTTGGGTTGGTTTTTTTGGGTTTTTTTTTATTTTTTTTTTTTCATGTTTTTTATTTTTTTTTATTTATTTTATTTTAAATCTCGTTTTGGAAACGTTCTTTGGTTTAAGGCGAATGATCTGACTCTCTTTTATTTTTTTATTGTTGTTTTTGAATCTCGTTTGGGAAGTGTTTTTGGATGGGGCTATATGATGTTTTTATTTATTTTATTTTAAATCTCGTTTTGGAAATGTTCTTTTGGTTTAAGGCGTATGATCTGACTGTCTTTTATTTTTTTTTTTTTTTTTTAAATCTCGTTTGGGAAGTGTTTTTGGGTGGGGCTATATGATGTGGCTGTCTTTTTATTTATTTTTTTTCTTTTATCTCGTTTGGGAAGTGTTTTTGGATGGGGCTATATGATCTGACTGTCTTTATTTATATTTTTGTTTTTGAATCTTCGTTTGGAAAGTGTTTTTTGGATGGGGCTATATGATCTGATTGTCTTTTTATGTATTTTTTTGTTTTTGAATCTCGTTTGGAATGTTCTTTTGGTTTAAGGGCGTATGATCTGACTGTCTTTTTATTCATTTTTTTTCTTTAATCTCGTTTGGGAAATGTCCATTGATTGGGAAGTGTGATCTGACTGTCTATGATTGTATCCTGGTTTGGCAAGTTTTGTGACTGTTCATGTCTCGTTTCATTTTTAATGTATAATATTAATTAAATTCAAAGCGAGTAGTTGTATCATAGGTCATCATACAAGATCCTGCTTACAGCCAGAGAGAGAGAGAGAGAGAGAGAGAGAGAGAGAGAGAGAGAGAGAGAGAGAGAGAGAGAGAGAGAGACTAAACTATGTAGAATTCTACCCAGTGTCCCCTAGGCTATATTTTTCCTTCAAGTTAAACTTACACCATATATTGTATATAACAGAGAAAGTTGCCGAGTTACAATTGATTTTTCGTGGGGATATTTTATACGAATGTTGTTGTGAGATCAATATATAGCGCTGTCTACACACACACATTTATATAATACATATACACGTGTATATATTTACACCTCATTGAAGTCCTGATTTCTGATCTGTGCGCTGGTTCGAATCCACGAGAGGACGAAATTGTTATCAACTAAAAAAATTCCCATTGGGTTAACATATATGAAAATATTTTAATTCCTAGGTCGAGTGATTTGGATATTGGATATTAAAGGACATGCGTAGCTTAATGCTCATATACATACATACTATGTATACGTTGTTTCATAAGGATGATGACGTCAGGTACGACCTGCTGATGACGTCACAATTTCCTTTTATAAACTTTAAAACTACTTCAGAGGTTTTTATTCTTAGATTTTATATGTTTTTAGACTAAGGTTTTTATTCCAATACTTCTATTTCATCTCTCTCAGATGCGTTCGTGTGTGTGTATATTTGTGTGTGTGTGCGCGTGCGTGCGTGTAGATGGCTATTATAAATGTACGTTCTTAGACCCATTTCCATGTTCGTTTGTATTGAAGCCTTAACATCTAATTACATGTTGATGATATGCCATTGAATCAAAAACGCCTTGTAATTCATTACTAACTAATAACAGACTTTCAACTTGCATTTGATGCTACAAGACAAGGTTATAATAATTTTAATATGATTATGCTCCATAATTACTACTCTTATTCAGTGGTCAAAAGGTTTAACCATTGGCGAGAGAATAATTTTTTTCATAATTATTTGAATTATTCGGTATATCTTGTGAAGGAAACGTTAATGTCTTGAACACAATGACAATTATGCTTATCATATTGAGATTATTGTAATACATAAATTAACAATTGCTAATTATCTGAAATATTATTATTATTATTATTATTACTTTTTTTTTTTTTTTTTTTTTTCGGAAGGAGGCCCTCTCGTAGACAGGTTTTGTTAAAAATGATTGCTGCTTCAGCACTATTAACCTTGTAGAGAGTCTTCTCTATTTTTCTGATGACGGCTTTCTTGTTGTTGCTTAGACTGGCGACAAACGCACCAAACGGCATGGTAAAATTCGGTTTATTATTGCTTATACAATTCTCTCTCTCTCTCTCTCTCTCTCTCTCTCCTCTCTCTCTCTCTCTCTCCTCTCCAATGCGACCGACGTTTCGTCCTGATCCACGGGACATTATCCAGCGATGACCCCTAAGCTAAGGGACTTGAATGTTCCAGTGGCAAGTCCTTTCCTCCTTATATCGTGATGTTGCGGGCTCTCGAGTACAGTGGAGAACCTCTCCAGCGGGTCGAGTTTTCATTGGTTCCTGGGAAGGTGACTCATGCGGTGGGCGTTTTCTAGTCTTGCGGACCTTCTCAGGCGGGCAATATCACTGGGAGCCTCTTGATTGGCTTCTACCTGAGTGATGTCACCCTTGGTATTATTCTCATAATGTGCTTCACATCCTGTGTTGTTTGTTTCATGCGCACTGGTACTTTCGTTGGGGGGGAGGGGCGTGGTCCTCCTCACACATGTCGGTATCAGGAACGCTTCTTGAGTGGTATTAAGGGGAGGTTTTTGCTCAAGGATAAGCAGCGCTTCTAGGAGGCACAGACGTCATGGGTTGGGCTCTCCCGATGATTTTGACATTCCTGATGATGTCGTCTGTCGTGAAATCTTTCTGGTGCACTGCAAGGGCGTGCTGCCTAATGGCGCCCTCCTGGGTGTGGCAGGAGATCCTTTTAGACAGGCGCATCGTCGCTATGCTGATGTAAATCCAGGGCATCCCTGGGCGGGGCATACGTATCGGTAGACAACGTTGGACTGCTATAGTGGGTCTCCTACGGGTGGGGAGGGGTTGTTCTTCATCAGGAGGTCCTTTGTACGGCGGTTCTTATAGTATATAATGAGGGACACTCTCTTCCCTACCTCCATAGGGTGGATGTATTCCTCTATTATTTTCTTAATGGCTGCTTCATCCTCCTTGTATTGGTGGTGCATGAAGGCTTTGTAGAAAAGTTTTATATCCTCCAGAGTTGGAATGTTCCTTCTCTCTTCCTCCGTCATGTACCACTTGTCAAGGGTGGCTCGAGTTTCTCGGTTTACGAGTTTATTCAAGTACCCATTATTAATCAGCATCTGGGATGCTCGGTCGAGTTTGTGGTGTGTGTCCTGCCATGTCAAACAGTGCGAGAGGGCCCTCCTGACAAAGGCCTTGACGGTGACGGTCTTGAACCGCGCAGGACACTCGCTATCTCCGTTTAGACAAAGTCCAAGGTTCGTAGCTTTGGTGTAGACTGTTGTCGTTAGCTTCTGATTCGTCTTCGTGACAAGGACGTTGAGGAAGGGGAGCCGATCGTTGCTGCTGTACTTGACTGTGAAGT
>NC_061101.1:12185286-12195286 GCF_015104395.2 Macrobrachium nipponense | reverse complement strand
GAATGGCACAACAAACCAATGCACGGACCAATATATGAGACAGACTAAAGAACTAGCTAGCGATATGACACGTGGCAATGGCTACAGAGGGGAGAGCTCAAGAAGGAAACTGAAGGAATGATAACAGCGGCACAAGATCAGGCCCTAAGAACCAGATATGTTCAAAGAACGATAGATGGAAATAACATCTCTCCCATATGTAGGAAGTGCAATACGAAAAATTAAACCATAAACCACATATAGTAAGCGAATGTTCGGCAATTGCACAGAACCAGTACAAAAAGAGGCATGATTCAGTAGCAACAGCCCTCCACTGGAGCCTGTGCAAGAAATACCAGCTACCTTGCAGTAATAAGTGGTACGAGCACCAACCTGAGGGAGTGATAGAAAACGATCAGGCAAAGATCGTCTGGGACTATGGTATGAGAACAGATAGGGCGATACGTGCAAATAGACCAGACGTGACGTTGATTGACGAAATCAAGAAGAAAGTATCACTCATTGATGTCGCAATACCATGGGACACCAGAGTTGAAGAGAAAGAGGGAAAAAATGGATAAGTATCAAGACCTGAAAATTGAAATATTAAGGATATGGGATATGCCAGTGGAAATTGTACCCACAATCATAGGAATACTAGGCACGATCCCAAGATCCCTGAAAAGGAATCTAGAAAAACTAGAGGCTGAAGTAGCTCCAGGACTCATGCAGAAGAGTGTGATCCTAGAAACGGTGCACATAGTAAGAAAAGTATGGACCTAAGGAGGCGATGGACTCCTAAGGAGGCGGAGCAACCCGGAACCCCACACTATAAATACCACCCAGTCGAATTGGAGGACTGTAATAGACAAACAAACAAAAAATAATGATAATGATACTTGAATTATGATCGAAAACCGTGAGAATGGTGCTTTTGAAACAATGATAATAATACCCAAATCCTGACCAGACACTTTGGTAATGGGGTTTATATAATATATATATATATATATATATATATATATTATATATATATATATATTATATATATATATATGTGTGTGTGCCCAACACAACCAAATTTCACTGGTTCCATGCAACGTAAAAACACCATACAAACATACAAATTCCAAGGTTCTTATCAAATCTTTATACCCCGGATACAACTAAGGCATAAAATCGACCTTGACATATTATGCTGTGTGTCTCCAAACGTTACTTCCCTCGGAGATGTGGAATAATAATGAAAACGTCATCCTTGTACCACAAGCTGTTATGACTCCCTGAGGGAAATGAGCACATGCCAAATATGTAATCATGGTACTGACATTTCGAACTGATCCGGGAATTGTAGCAAGCAGTGCCTCGGTGATATCGGCTTGTAGCGTCCGAGATCTTTTAGTTTGTAACTAAATGAATTTTTAAACTATTACGTTTTGATTTGGATTGATATTGATTTCGTAGCAAAGTGTTAATCTGAGTTTATATTTTTGTATTCAGAGAATTTTACAAATGATGTAAATTATTGAATTGTAATTGTATTTTTAAAATAAAAGATTAAAAAAAGTTAGGTTTTAAGAACAGTAGGTTCCATTACCTACTTGCTTTCCCCTACTTTTTAAAGTAGGGAGAAATTAGATATGTTTTATGGTGTGGTTTGACAAAAGCGAATTGATTTTATTTTATTAATAAATAAAGGAGACAAGAACTTATTTACCTTAAGAACAACAAAAACTATCTAATCTTATTTGGGGTCAGACCAGCGGATAAAAAATGCCAATAGTTTAATATCATCAAATGTAATATTTTGCGCCTTTGGCCGTTTTCATGAGTGCCACTGCTGCTCGGGGAGAGAGAGAGAGAGAGAAGAGAGAGAGAGAGAGAGAGAGAGAGATCCAAAGGGAAATTCTCCCTCCTCCCCCCCCCCTTGAGCTCGCTCTCACTTTAAAAGAGGGAGAGAGAGATAAGAGAATCTATAGGGAAAATATTTTCTCCCCTAAGCTCTCTCTCTCTCACCATTAAAAAGAGAGAGAGAGGAGGATTCAAAGTGGAAATTCCCTCGAAAACTCGAAAACTATTTCCCCGTTGAGAGAGAGAGAGAGAGAGAAATGGAGGCAAATTGCTGTTGCAGAATTATAATAATGCGAATTCCTAATCATTCATTACAAGCGAGTCGTAATCATTCACGCTTGGACGATAATAGGTCGGATACATGAAAATTCGGTTACAATTCAGAGCACGGAACATTTCTGAAGAGGTATCGTCGAGTTATCGTCGAGCAGCTATCGTTCGTATTACAAATTTGATGGCAATGGGAAGGGAGGAAAGACAGTTATTGCCAAATGCGAATTGCAGCCTTCGTTGCGGGAGGCTTAAGTGATTTTCCTGGCAAGATGATGATAATAATAATAATAATAATAATAATAATAATAATAATAATGATAATAATAATAATAATAATAATAATGTTCGTCAGGAAATGCATGGCAATGTTCCAATTGTTTTGAAGCTTAGCTGAAGCTTAGGACCGATTTTCTCTCTCTCTCTCTCTCTCTCTCTCTCTCTCTCTCTCGTACACTGAACCTCACCTACGTACACACTTTTGAAAGTGAACTTACTGTTGATGTAGGGCAACATATATCTACATTTAACAGATGGGTTATTATTAATCTCTCTCTCTCTCTCTCTCTCTCTCTCTCTCTCTCTCTCTCTCTCTCTCTCCTTCTTACTCTGATCAGGCACAACCGTGCATAGCTTTTTACATCATCTCTCTCTCCACTGAAGAAAAAATAAAAAAAATAAACCTCATGCACTCACGTAAAGCCCTACACACACACACACACACACACTTACCACTCGGTGAAGACCCGGGCACTGGTAACGACCTTGACCTTGGCCGAACTTGTTGTCCTTGACGTCTGTGTCCTTACTGTCGCTCTTGACCTCGAGGTCAATGGTCAGATAATCGAGGTTCCTCTTCTCCAGGTGCTCCATGAGGGCGTAGGGGTTGTGTTCGAAGAACAGGGTGAAATTGACCTGGGAAATGAAAGGCAATTGAATGTGGGTGGGTGCCGTCAGTGCACCGCTTTCAGTGCACTGTAGGCATTACTTGGGGTTCTTTGCGGCGTCCCTTAATCCCGTAGCTACGACCCCTTTCATTCTAATTAATTGTTTTGTACCCTCTCCTGTTACGCCTTTAATACCTTTTATTACTCCTAATTTGTCTTTCAGCGCTGAATAACCTCATAGATTGACCTCATGATAGGTCAGAGTGGTTGGCTTTGACCCGAAATTCCATATTCCATTCCATTATAAAGTCTTGAAAAATTACTGTCAACGAGAAAGTCGCCCTCGAAGTTCAATCCTCACCTTCTCCAAGGCTTCGATGAAGGTGAAGACACACGTGAACTCGTCGAATGACGTCATACCGACGAGGGTCCCGTACCTGCATTCTGGAATGAGACCTGTTCCTTCCACTCGGTGGAATTTGATGGATTCGGGGTGGTTGACCTTCACTTCCACTTGGTAAGCTGGGTCATGGCGGGCCTCTACCAGGACTGGTAGACTCATGTAGCCTTTTCCAATAGTCAGGGTTGTGCTAAGGGAAGGTTTTAATATTAACAGAATTGTCTTTGGTTCTTGAGAGTTATGGTACGTCGCGGAAAAGAAAATATCTAAAGGTTTCATTAAGGCTTCGTGGAAATCAAATCAAAGAACATGCTCGTATTAGCTAAAGGTTTCCTGAAGATTTCCTAAAAACAAATAGGAAATAATATTACATGAAGCTTTCAGTCAAAGGTGTCATCGAGACTTCTTGTAAAAATGGGAAGGAAGTATTGATTAAAGGTTTCTTCGAGACGTCTTGGAAAAACTTTTTTAAAAATGTGAAACAAAAGTTTCTTCAAGACTTCCTTAAAACAAAACGAAAAATAAAAATGTGAAGGTTTCCTGAAGATTTTGTTAAAAACGAAATGAAAATAATGATAATAAAAAAAATAAAGGTTTCATCAAGATTTCTTGAAAACAAAATGAGAATAAAAAGCCAAGATGATGGCTCTGATGACTGAGGTTTCTTGTTAACTTTTATTTTGTTTTGGATCACTGTGAAATCTGAGCAAATTTAGGAAAACTTGTAGATGGATGAGCCAACCGACTGTTACTTTGAGCGAGGACTTACAAAGGAGTAAAACTTTACTGATTCCCATCAACAGAAGTTAAATTGTACTGATTCTCGTTAGTAGAAGTAAAAACAACCAGGCAGTGCAATTAAATGTAGCTCATGATTATCATAATATAGAAGTTAAACTGTACTACTTCTCATCAATAGAAATAAAACTACTGATTATCATTAACTGCCATTAGCAAGACAAACAGCCAGATATTGCAGTTCAATATTTTTCATGATTCTCAAAAATAGAAGGGAAACTACTGATTCCCATTAAAAGAAGAGAAGTTAAACTGTAACGATTCCCATTAAAAGAAGAGAAGTAAAATTGTAATGATTCCCATTAAAAGAAGAGAAGTTAAACTGTACTACTTCTCATCAACAGAAATAAAACTACTGATTATCATTAACTGCCATTAGCAAGACAAACAACCAGACATTGCAGTTCAATATTTTTTCATGATGCTCAAAAATAGAAGTGAAACAGTTCTGATTCTCATTAAAATAAGAGAAGTAAAATTGTACTGATTCTCATTAACAGAAATAAAATTGTACTGATTCCAATTAAACTGCCATTAGCAAGACAACCAGACATTGCAATACAATGTATTTCATGATTCTCAAAAATACAAGTGAAACTGTACTGAATCTCATTAACAGTTAACAGTCTATAATGTTTTTCACTCACGGATAAGCCATAATGGACATATCGGGCTTGGAGAAACAGGTATTGTTGTCAGCACAGGTGAGAATGATGGAAGTATTGAAGCTCGTCGGACCCAGGCCATCCAGGACAGGTGGCACAGGTGTTGCCTGTGAAGTGCCAGGCCCGGCCGAGGCGTCCTGTGCAGGTGGTGGGTTCAAGATGACTGAGACCGAAACTGCTACAGGCTGGCCTATCACTGATCGGTCACTCTGTGGGAAGTGGTCATTTGGATTCAGTTTTAAGAGTTTAGTTCAATGGCTGTAACTCTGTTCACTGCTGCTTTCAATTTTTGTCAATTTTTGTTGATTTTATGTTCATTTATCTTTCATTTAATGTATGTCCTTTTAAATCATTTAATTCCCTTAATTTTAATGTGTATATTTTGTACAATTTTGTAAGAATAATTTTTTAGCTTTTGCATTTCTGAATTTTTAATTTTTAGTTTTGTTTTTATAATTTTACTAGGAATTTTATTTTTCATTTTAACAGCCTGATGATTTAATTAATTGGATAATTACGAAACGTCGCAATAAAGGCAGCCTGTACATCTGTGTGCGTCCTCTTCCCTTTATTGATAATTATTAATATGGACTGACTTCTGGCTCCTTGCATTAAGCTGCATATATATATATATATATATATATATATATAATATATATATATATATATACATACATCATACATGTATGTATGTATGTATGTATAGGATGTGTGTTATTTGATTTTACACTGCATTACTTCCACGTGAATCGTTACTTATTGAGGTGGGGAACATACCTTAGCAAAAACGTATATTCCACGCCCCCGAACTTTGCTCCCTACAGGCCGAATGGTGTAATTCATGTTGTACCTGCAGAAAAAAAAATAATCATCTATATGAAATAACTTAATAAAGTCCATTTTACATTGAATATTGCCATTGCATAAAGTATAATATTTTGTACGAGAAATTAAGCTTTAGCCTCCATGAATATGAGGTACAAGAAACTTTTTAGAAAATGGGTTGCTTTGAATGACAAAATGGAACAGTAGCTTCGTTTTTGTTTACACGTCTTTATATATATATATATATATATATATACTATATATATATATATATATATATATATATATTTATATGTGTGTGTATATATATATATATATATATATATATTATAATATATATTTCTTTCTTTATTTTACCTGTGGTCATTTGTGACCTTGAAGATAAACTTGGGCGATTCGGAGTTATCTTTCAAGACCATACGTAGCTGGGCATCTGTAAGGAATTAGCTATAGTTAGTATGGGCTATATAGTTAAGTTAGTATTGGGTATAGAGCTGTAGTTATGATGGGTTACATTAAAGTGCGTAGGAAATTCAAAGTCTGGTAATGATAATAGATTTGCTTTGTTTGCTGCAAAACAGCGCCGTAAATCCACTTACACTTCCGATGCTGAAAAATTTTGGTTAACAGCACCGTAAGTCCGGAACGACGTAACCCGAACCTGACATAACCCGGGGACTGCCTGTAAATCTTCTTATCTGTATCCTTTGTGTAGGAGATAGGGTAAGAATGAAGACCAAAAATAGTTGCAGGTCCACAATAATATAGTATGTGATTATATGGTCTTTAATGGGTATTAAGAGCTTTCGAACCTTGTACTAGGTTCATCTTCAGTCAAGTGGAATTGGCCTGTTCAGAAGTTTACTTCGATGTATTTTTAAAGTCATAATGTTCATTTGACTGAAGATGAACCTAGTACAAGGTTCGAAAGCTTTTAATATCCATTAAAGACCATATACTCACATACTATATTATTGTGGACCTGCAACCATTGCCATCATTTTCAACATGGAAAACCAAAGACCAACAAGTCTGGGTGCAGCTGAAGTCCTAAGGGACGCCGGAAACACCCTTTTAGCAGCGCCTACAGTGTGTTACGCGAGGTGCGCTGACGGCACTACCTTACCGCGAAGAGAGAACAGTTTGAATACCGTGGAAACCTTCTTACTTATGTCCTTGGTGTAGTTGAACGCCTTGTAATTGATGTCGATATTCAGGTAGAAGCAGACGCCCTTCACTTTCCTGTATCCCGCCAGCTCGTTGTCGCAGCTGTTCTCGTCGTTCAGCGTCTCGCTCTGGAAGCTGACCTCTCCGAATAAGGTAATGACCGGGGCTGACCTTTTTCCAAAAAAAGAAAATAATAATAAAAATCGAGGGTCTTGGTTTTTTTTTTTTTTTTTTTTTTTTTTTAGGCGAAGTTGGAGAGCGGGTGGGGATGAAGATGGGGGGGGTGACGAAGGGGAACTTTGGCTTGCAAAGTGCGTGTACTAAGATATGGTAATTATATATGGATATATAGCTATATATATATGATATATATAGTCATCATGACCATTAATATTATTACAATCATATTTTAACTAAAACTAACAATATCAACACCAGCTTCAGTAAATATTAGGCAAAACTCCACGTAACTTGGATCAAATCAACAACAATAGAGAAACTCACATGAGCAGGACGGCATTGTTAGAATCCACGGCTCCAACGACGACGTCCGGGTACCCGTTGCCGTCCATGTCTAGGCCGCCGTCTAAGCTGAAGCCGAAGCCTCGCATCGCGTTCGGGAATTGGGAGGCGCGGAGCATCTGAGGAATATTTGCAACAACGTTTTATGGTCTCCTTTTATATGATAATATTATAATATATATAGATGATATATATATTATATATAGCTATATAGATATATATGCACGCTTTAAAATGCCGAACGTGTGATGTTTGTGTGCAAATATACCGCAGTGAAAAATTATACGGTGTTGAACTGTTTCCTTGTACTTGAACACACAAATGTATATATGCATTTATATATACATCATAGATTGACAATGAATACTACTTATTTAATTAATCTCGCCTTACTACTTATCTCAGAGATAGTTCTCGCTCATAGTTAAAAACCCCCAGACATGTTTGTAATTCCCCCCACCCCCCACGCTCCCTTTCTACATAGCCTACCAAGTTCCTTACCTACCGCCAAACCGAGTTTAGTTCTCTTCCTTACCTGCGTCGGTTTTTGTATCAATCCCTTGGGGGAGCCGTTGTAGATGTAAACAATCCCTCCTTCGTCAGGCGAGTGAGCGTAGGGGGCGCTGATGGCTGCGTCTGGTAGCGAACAAGGGGGAAAAGCGGATTATAATTTTTTTTTTATATTATAAACTTTTGCAGATAGTTGGGTATATTTTTTTTCCACTTAAGAGCACATTATACCCGGAGAAAAGTTTCCACTAGTTGCATTGAAGTTTTGGCGATTATTTTACGAGACTGGCAAGAAAAATCAAGGGTTGCATTAAGAATGGGTTGCAGTTGGGATTAAACATAGTTGGAACTTTTTTAATTTAATACGTTTCTTTTAGGAGATTCTGTAATGTCTATACTTACAAACTGACGTACTAGCAGTCAGGCAGACAATAGCTTAACTAATATAGGTTTTGAGGTTTACTTCATTTAAGGTTATTTTTAATGCAAAGTACAACACGAACTCACAAAGATACACACACACATAGACGTATTTTACTTATAAGTATTTATAAAAGCACATTCCTCTTTTATGAGCTTATGTCTACAAACCCCTATTGAGTACTTATTGCAAGGTATTACGAGAGAGAGAGAGAGAGAGAGAGAGAGAGAGAGAGTCCCTTCATATTTACGCCTCGAGATGAAACATAGATAGACTCTTACATAGATGACACAAGGATAGATAGATCGATAAATAAATGGACTGTTTCAGAAGGATTCACTCTCTCTCTCTCTCTCTCTCTCTCTCTCTCTCTCTCTCACCGCCGTATCCGTCCCTGTTGATATCCCCTAGTCCTGCCGTGCAGAATCCGAAGAGACCCCATTCGACGAATCCTGGAATCTCCTGCTGGCCCTTGTTGATCTGCCAGAGCGAAAATGGAACGGATGTTAGCAAACTTAGTGTAATTGGAAAAGCAGTCAGTATATTAGGAAACTCATCAGGAGGGAATTCAGTGTATTAGGAAACTCAGCGTATTAGGGAACTCATCTTATCAGGAGATTCAGTGTATTAGGGAACTCAGGATATCATGGGACTCACTGTGTCAGAAAACTCAGGATACTAGGGAACTCAGTAAATTAGGAAACTCAGGGTATCAGGGAACTCACTGTGTCAGGAAACTCAGCATATTGGGGAACTCAGTATAATAGGAAACTCAGGGTATCAGGAAACTCAGTATATTAGGGAACTCTGTGTATTAGGAAACTCAGGATATCAGGATACTCAGTGTATTAGGAAACACAGTATATTGGGGGACTCAGGTATTAGGAAACTCATATATATATATATATATATATATATATATATATATATATATATATATATATTATATATATATAAAAATATATATGTGTGTGTGTGTGTGTGTGTGTGTGTGTTACGGCCATTTTGCAAAATTGGTCATCTTACAAATGGCCGGCCATCATACAAAAGGACCAAATTCGTGTTCATTTTGCAAAATGACCTTAATTTCTCAACATTTTGCAAAACGACCAAGATTTTGGTCAGTTTACAAAATAAACAGTGTTATTGTTGGTCCGTTTACAAAATCTCCGTACAGCAAGCAGCCAGATGGAATAAAAAGCTTGTCATTCACTTTTGCAAATTATCTCTTATAATATTGGTTCATTTACTGGTTCATTTACTCGTTTCCCACTACGGGTAATTGTACTGTATAATTGTCGATCATTCACTTATTATCGCCCCCTCCCACTCCCCATATCTCTCTCCACAACAGTAATGGGAGCTGACTGGTGACACTGTTGTCAGTAAGGCACTGCTGAAAGCCAGGAGGAAGACGACCAACTGTAAATCATCTCTTATAATATTGGTTCATTTACTGGTTCATTTACTCGTTTCCCACTACGGCTAATTGTACTGTATAATTGTCGATCATTCACTTATTATCGCCCCCCTCCCACTCCCCATATCTCTCTCCACAATAGTAATGGGGGCTGACTGGTGACACTGTTGTCAGTAAGGCACTGCTAAAAGCCAGGAGAAGACGACCAACGTAGTACTTTGTGTGCATTCAACTAGTTACTTGCCAAAACTTTATACGTTTTGATGTATTTGAAAGTTGTATTTT
>NC_061101.1:12177786-12182786 GCF_015104395.2 Macrobrachium nipponense | reverse complement strand
TTATATATATATATATATATATATATATATATATATATATATATATATATATATATATACGGACGAGGTTAAGCCTATATAACACTTTCTTGTTAATTTTTTTAAAGACAAAAATACTTTATATATATATATATATATATATATATATATATATATATATATATATCTTAAAAAATCACAGTAGATGCACGTGACTTCATAAATAAGCGAATACCACGGGAAATGATAGTCAGGAATCCAAGCGCTTTCGTCTTTATTCAGACATCGTCAAGGAGCTACTAAAGTACAATCGGAGAGGAAGGCCTCAGGTACAAACAAGATCAGGAATACCAGATGGTTAATTATCAAAAGGGTAAAAATTAAAAGGGATAATCCAGGATTTCGGATATCACACGGTCACAAACTTAAACAGATTCTGAACCCTCAACCGAAATTACAAAGTATCTTTACAGACTGTAAAGATACTTTGTAATTTCGGTTAGGGTCAGAATCTGTTTAAGTTGGTGACCGTGTGATATCCGATAATCCTGGATTATCCCTTTTAATTTTTACCCGTTTTGATAATTAACCATCTGGTATTCCTGATCTTGTTTGTACCTGAGGCCTTCCTCTCCGATTGTACTTTAGTAGCTCCTTGACGATGTCTGAATAAAGACGAAAGCGCTTGGATTCCTGACTATCATTTCCTTTCCCGTTGGGTATTCGCTTATATATATATAATATTATCTTTATATATATATATAATTAGAATATTATATATAATATATATATATATATATACATATGAATTTTTATCACATCACCGTGATTCATATACACGTATTAAACTACAACTGTTCTCTTTAATATCCAATTCGCTCTACCTCGGTTAATTAGTAGTTTTCATATACGTTAACCGAAGTTGGGAATTATTTTTTTAGTTGATGGTAATTTCCTTTCGTGGATTTCGAACCAGCACATAGAGGAGAAATCAGGAGTCTCCAGTGACGTTTTAACGAGGTATAGCGAATTGGATATTAAAGGACATTTGTACCTTAATGCATATATATATATATATATATATATATATATATATATATATATATTATATATATATATATATATATATATATATATATATATATATATATATATATATATAATATACACATAACATATATGTGTATGTATGTATATGTATATATTCACAAAGGTTTTCTTCCAGCGGGCAGACTGAACTAGAATTGAAAATCAAATAGATCGAAATTGCTCATGAAATCAAGATTCCGTATAATTGATACGGCTTATTGCTGAGAGCTTTCTTGCAAGTGTTTGTGTCTGTATGTGACCGTATATGAGTGTATGTGTTTGAAGATATTAAAAATAAAATGCTTGCATTAAACCAAAGCAAAATGAAATGTGTGTGAAAGAGCTTTTCAAATCTTACCTTCTTCATAGAAGGCGTTTGGACCTCCCATGACCAGTTCGAGTTCAGCCTGAAGAAAAAAAGAATATTTTTTTTTTATTTGAAAATCAGTCGCATTAGAAATCTAGATATTGTCATCACTAATTCACGTATGACATTTGTGTGTGTGTATGAGAGGGAGAGAGAGAGAGGAAGCAGTATAAATAATTATTATTTGCTCTCTTTAATATTCATGTCAGTTACATTAGTATTCCAGATAATATTGTCACTAATTCACACAAGTCACATACGTTAGAATGTGTGCATGTGTGTGTGTGTGTGAGAGAGAGAGAGAGAGAGAGAGAGAGAGAGAGAGAGATTAAAAAATACACCAGGAAAGCAACACTTACCTTCTTAATCAAAGTGGCACTGAATCCAACCAGGGCATTTTGTAGCGATTGAGCCGGTGGGTATTTGGCTGAAATAGGAGGGTATTATTATTATTATTATTATTACTATTATTATTATTATTATTTTATTATTATTATTATTATTATTATTATTATTCTAAAAATTATAGGACTTAATAACCTTGTATTTTATGATTTAAAAAATAAGAGCACAAATTGATTGCTCTCAAGAATGCAGCAGCCATCATTCATAACAACATAATTCCAGAATAACCCTTTAAGGGGTCAGTTTGTCCTGCTCCCTAAAATGCCACTTACTGCCTTGAAGGCCCATGAGCTCCGGGATGCCGTCAGCATCTTTCAGGACGAAGCAGGCCCCACGGGGTTGCAGCGTCCACTTATCCTTCAGGTAAGAGGCGTCCAACCTGTCTTGGATCGCCCGGGTGTAGCGAGGGGCGCAGGCCTGCAAAAGGAAGGAGATTGTGTATATATATATATATATAATATATATATATATATATATATATATATATATATATATATATATATATATATAAAATTATCTCCTTCAAGGACTGGAGCCACATGAAGGCGCTCTTCTCTTTTCTTTTGACTTTCAAAGAAAAAAGAAAAAACGACACAAGATACACACAGAAGGGAAGAAGAAGAAGAAGAAGAAGAAAAAAGAGAAGACGAAGGAGAAGCCTTGGATCATCCCTTGAACAAAGGGCGGGCGTCGCCATGATCAAAGGCTTGTTATAGCATCCCGTAGGAGAGACTCCTCCTCCTCCTCCTCTTCTTCTTCTTCTTCTTCAAAACCACCATCCCACCCCTCCCATTTCCCTCCCTCTCCCCTCCCCTTCTCTCTTTCACCCCTTCCCCTTCCCCTCTTTCCCTCCTCTTTCCCCCTTCCCGTCCCCTCTCCTTCCTCCCTTACCCCTTCCCTTCCCCCTTCCCACATTCCCCCCTCCCTCCTCACAGCTGAGTCTCATGACGGCTTCCTTTTGCTGCGTATATGCCTTCCCGAAACGGGGGTGGGGTTTGGGGGCGGTGGGGAATGCCGCCTCCCTGTTCACGGAAGTAACGAGTGTTCGACGTGTATCGACAACCGTCGGATATAAAAGGAGCTAATGCGAAAATTTTTGCAAAATATTTATGGGATGTTAAATATCGAGTTTTTTTTTTTCTTTCTACTACGTATATTGTTCAATTTCTTCAGTCCTTTCTTGCTACATGTACGATATATTTTCAGTCTTCATATTTGATTTTTGTCAGCAAAGCAATATATCCGAAATTATTTATTTTTTCACATTTGTTCTTCAGGAAAGGGAAATATTCTCCTTTGATTGTGAATCTCGCTAAATATGTCTAGACAAGTACATTAAGGAGCAGAAAAGAAAGTGAAACTACTCTACCACCTAGTAAGGGGGTTTAGTGCCGTCAGTGCACCACGCGTGGAGCACTGTAGGCCTGACAAAAGATTATTTGCGTATCGTAGCTGCGGCCATTTATTTAGACTATTCTTTTAACTTATCTTGGTGGCCAGCCTCTCTGAATCCCTTCTATTTACTGTCTCAAGTGCTAAGTGGGCGAAAGTGCGGTAGTGGTTGGTTTTTATAGGTAAATTTTACTAAATGAAATCAAGTCGATATTGTAACTGGTGCTATTAAATCAACACTGTAATGGGTACTTCCAAAATCAGCACTGTAATGGGTTCTATAAAATTAACACTGTAATAGGTGCTGTAAATTCAACACTGTAATGGGTACTTACAAAATCAGCACTGTAATGGGTACTTATAAAATCAGCACTGTAATGGGTTCTGTAAAATCAGCACTGAAATGGGTACTTACAAAATCAGTACTGCAATGGGTGCTTTAAAATTCTACATTGTAATGGCTTCTGTAAAATTAAAACTGTAATGGGTATTTTTAAAATCAGCACTGTAATGGGTGCTATAAATTCAGCACTGTAATGGGTGCTATAAATTCAGCACTGTAACAGGTACTTATAAAATCAGCACTGTAATGGATACTTATAAAATCAGCACTGTAATGGGTTCTATAAATTCAACACTGTAATGGGTACTTACAAAATCAATACTGTAATGGGTGCTATAAATTCAACACTAATGGATACTGACAAAATCAGCACTGTAATGGGAACTTATGAAATCAGCACTGTAATGGGTGCTATAAATTCAGCACTGTGATGGGGGCTATAAAATCAACACTGTAACAGGTACTTACAACCAATGGAGAGATATCATCTTTCAGAGTACTGAGTGACTCGCCAAATCCTATTCCGTATCTCCTCAGGTGATCCCCCATCTTCAGCGCATTCGTGCTCCCATCTGAAACAGTGAAGTAGGTACCCTGCTGTATCTTTAAAACACACAGACAATTGCTTCTACAAATTGATTCGCACGCTGGCATTCTATAGTAACTATAAAACACACACCGAGACACTCACTCACATATTTTTTATTCTGTGAATGTATTTGCAGACTGACATTTTACAATAAAACACAAACAGTCATACAGTTACATCAATGAATTTATTTGCAAACTAGCATTCAAAAATAACTAAAACACACAAACACTTACAATTACTTCTGTGAATTTATTTGCAAACTGACATTCTACAATAACTAAAACACTCATACAATTACTGCTAAGAATTTATTTGCAAACTACCATTCTATTGTAACTTTATAACACAGAAACACGTACAATTACTTCTTTGAATTAATTTGTAAACTGATATTCTACAATAACTAAAACACTCATACAAATACTGCCAAGAATTTATTTCCAAACTGGTATTCTACAGTAACTTTAAAACACACATGCAATTACTTCAGCTAATGTTTTTGCAAACTGACATTCTACAATAACTGAAACACTCCTACAACTGATTCTGTGAATTTATTTGCAAACTGACATTCTAGAAATACTAAAACACTCATACAATTACTTCAGCTAATTTATTTGGAAACTGGTATTCTGCAGTAACTTTAAAACACATACAATCACCCACTGGCATTCTACAATCGCCTTAAATCACCCACAAACACCCTACCTTCTGCTAATTTATTTGCACACTGACATTACTTAATTGTTCGTCAGAGATACTTACTAGCAAAGAACTTTCTCAGGCACTCAGTCAACCCTCATTAAATATTCATGTAAAGTAATATTCATGCA
>NC_061101.1:12160286-12167786 GCF_015104395.2 Macrobrachium nipponense | reverse complement strand
TCTCATCCTAAAACGTTTCTTGTCATCTTCATGGAGATCTTATCCCAGTCCCAAAACGTTTCTTGTCATTTTTCTTGGAGATCTTATCCTAAAACGTTTTTCGTCCTTTACATAGATATTTCATCGCTGGTTTTTGTGTGAGTTACTAGACCATACCCCGGTGAGTTTCTTCGTATATATATATATATATATATATATATATATATGTATATATATATATATATATATATATATATATGTATATATGTATATATATACGTATATATATATATATATATATATATATATATATATATATATATATATATATATATATGCCAAGAGGATGATAATACATCTTCCAGCTCAGACTAAACTCCTATAATGTATTTATTATATAAAAGCGCCGAATCCCCTTAATTAATGCCTTGTCACAGAGGACACGGCTTGGGCAAGCCATTATGAGCTCCTGCGGCAGGCGCCGAGGCACGGAGGAGATGCCGTAGGGCGGAGATTTCTCAACAAAAGGGGCGCGGCTTTGATGTGGGCGTGAGGGCAGGCGGGTGGGTGGGTGGCTCTTTATAGTACTCTCTCATGCTTGTTTGTATAATATGCGCGAGTATGCAAATGCATACGTGGGTGTATAAGCTCTCTCTCTCTCTCTCTCTCTCTCTCTCTCAAGTGGATCACATGTGCACAAGGACTTTATGACTTAATTGGGATGTAGTATTAGGAAGACAGGGCGCTAATTCTATCTCTCTCTCTCTCTGTTAGTTTATTCACGTGTGTGTACTTAATTGGAAGGAAGAGGCTAAAAGGCGTTGTTCAGCTAGGGCCCCAAGGGACGCTGTAAACACCCTTAGGTAATGCCCACAGTGCCCCATGTGTCAATGACTTGGAGCCATTGGATGGAGGTCTCTGACTGTGCACTGACAAAAGTCAGCTGACATCATTCTTCATTTACGAACTAGGTCATTTGTCTCGCAATAATTACTGCAGTTGACATATTGAAAAGACGTGTTGATAAATATCTCTTCAATAAATGAGAGGTATTCTTTTTTTTGAAGTATGTAATGCAATAACACCTCACCTTCGATAGGGTGTTAGTGGCGTCATTGCATCTCGCGCGGTGCACTGTATACAATACTTGAACAAAAATTCTGTGAAGCGTCCATTCAACCATTAGCTGTGCAAAACCGTTTTAATTCCTCTTACTATTCTTCCCTTCATATTCCCGCTCTTCCATCTCACTCTCAAACCTTGCCTAACAAATGTTACGTAGTTCAATATGCGAGATATTTCTTCCATCACACCTATGGCCTGAATTTTATCTTCCAGTTCTGGTATATAAGACGTTGTATTATGAAAGGAGTCTTAAGCCTCCGGAGAAAGAAGGCTTACAAAGACGACTCTCTTTGGTATATCAAGGATGAACGTTTCCTTAGTAAATATCTACGGGTTGTTAATTAAGAACCACAAGCTCCTGATTGACTGTTGATAAGCCAATCACATGGCTGGAAATTCTCAGTCTCTTTCGAGAGAGTTCACACGGATAGGATCTATGTTCCACCTCTCCTGAGGGATATACGTGTTTCAAAAGCATCCCTCAGGAGAGTTGGAACATACATATTGCCTATGTGAACTCTCTCGAGAGACCGAGTGTGTCCAGCCCTGTGATTGGCTTATTAACAGCCAATCAGAAGCGTCGTAAGGGACTGGCCTAGACATCAGATGCACGGTTGATGTGAATCTACTATAGTATTCTTCTTGCTTTTTTTTTTTTTTTTTTTTTTTTTTGTTTTTTTTTTTTTTTTTTTTTTTTTTTTTTTTTTTTTTTTTTGTAAGTGGGGTCTCTTCTTTCTGTATTTCTCTTCCTCGTACTTCTTAATGAACACCGTATTCTTTGGAAGCTTAAAGAATTTCAAGTCAGTGGCCCCTTTGGTGGGCTTGTTCCATATGAATAGGTTTCATTTCCTGAATAATAATAATAATAATAATAATAATAATAATAATAATTGTAGTAGTGTCATTGAAATAAAATTAGTATTAATGCACACGTTACTTTCAATTTCAGTTAAGTGGGTTAAAGTATTTTAACTCCAAATAGGACTGGCGTAAGCAAAGAAGGTCATCCTGACATTCATAGACCGTAATATAATACGCGATCACATGACGCAGAACAGCTCCATAACATGGATAGTTAACTGTAGGTTTCCCAGACTTACGTGCAAATAATTCACAATTTTTCGTTATAGTTTTTCTTCACGGGAAAAATGTTCTATGTATACTAAAAAAAAAAAACCTGGGTTTTCATATTTATACTTGTTCTCGCCCGGAAAAATGTTCTATGTACACTTTAAAAAAACCGAGGTTTTCATATGTATGTAGTATTATGTTTGATCTCCAACGGACAAATTTTATACGTACGTACATTCTAGAAAAATCAGGTTTTTTTATAAGTAATATTATACTTGCTCTCCACGGGAAAAAATGGTATATGTACATTGTAAATAAATATCGGGGTATTTCATGTCATGTCAATAAATTTTTCAGTTATGCTTTTAAACAAAGTTATCACATGATTTGTTTTCTACTCGGCAAATAATTTCTATCATTAAATATGGCAGAATCTCTTTAAAGGTATAGAAAAACCGGTTTTTCTCCAATATTAATCTACTTTCTTCAGTTGCGCTTTTCATCATAGCATAAAGGTACCACAGGGTCTCCTTTCTACTTAGCAAGCAATTATTATAAAAAAAATGTGTCCATTTCTTTAAATTTATCAATTTAACACTTAACAAGCAATTTCTATAATAAGATATGTCAGAATTTCTGCTTTCTTCTTAGCAAACCATTATTATAAAATGTGTCAATTTCTTTAAATTTATCAACTTCACACTTAACAAGCAATTTTTATAATAAAATATGGCAGAATTTCTTTGAATGCATCAACTTACCACTTGACAAACAAATTCTGTTATTAATTATATCAGAATTTCTTCAAATGTATCAGTCTGTTTTCACCCTATATGTCAGAATCTCTCTAAGTTTGTCATCTTAACACTAATCAAACAATTCCTATCATCAGATATGTCAGATTTTCTTGAAACTTTTCAACTTAACTCTTAACGAACCATTTATGATAAGTCATGCCACAATTTCTTCAGGTGCGTCAACTTAACACTTATCAAACAGCTTCTATCACAAATTATGTCACAATTTCTTTAAATTTGTCAACTTACAAACAGTTTTCTCATCACAAATTCATGTCCCATTTCCAATTTCAATTAACTTGTCCAACTTAACAAACAGTTTCTATCACAAATTATTTCACAATTTCTTTAAATTTGTCAACTTAACAAACGGTTTCTATCACAAATTATGTCACAATTTCTTTAAATTTGGCAACTTAACACTTAACGAACGATTTTTGTAATTAAGTATATCACAATTTCTTCAAACGTAATCAGCTTGAATTCACACCCGTGTATTTTGCTCGCAGAACAAAATATTGACGACAACTGAGTCAAGAATCTCTCCCAGATGTCGCTCTCGCTGCTTGGAAGTGGTTGGTCGTCCTCAGCGACAGCTTAAGACAAAAAAAAAACGACAGTTTCTCGAGCCGTCGGTCTCCAGCTTAAGCACGGATTCGCGGGAATGCTTACTCATAATTATTAATACCTTCAGGGCAGTCGGGATACTTCATCCTTGGATGACTCGAGACTTTAGGTATTGTAGGATACTTTGGGATGATTTCGTCTTCTTGGGAGCATTTTAGGATATAATCTTTTCGAAAGATGGAATAGATTGGCTTATCACTCCATAACAGAGCATCATCGTCACCCTGTGGGACATAATGATTCCCTGGAGAATCGAGTGCCGTCAGTGGACCTCATGCGGTGCACTGTAGGCATTACTTAAGGTTCTTTTTCAGCGTGCCTTCGGCCCCTAACTGCAACAGCTTTCGTTCCTTTTACTGTACCTCTTTTTCATATTCTCTTTCTTCCTGTTTACTTTTCACCCTCTCCTAACAATAGATTCATAGTGCAACTGTTTTGAAGTTTTCCTCCTGTTACACCTTTCAAACATTTTCCTGTCAATTTCCATTTCAGCGCTGAATGACCTCATAGGTCCTAGTGCTTGACCTTTGGTATAAATTCTAACAAGTCGAAAAAACAATACAGCACGAATATCAGTCCATCTTTCTCTCGTAGGATTGTTTTCCTAGAGTACGAGATCCTATCTCGCCTCCTAGGAAATGTACAAGCTATTGCTTCTATCTTTCCCTCGTAGGATTGTGTCATATATAGTAGGAGATCCCATCTCGTCTCCTAGGAAATGTACAGACTATTGCTTCTATCTTTCCCTCGTAGGATTGTGTCCTATATAGTAGGAGATCCTATCTCACGTCCTAGGAGATGTATAAAGTATTGCTTCCATCTTTCCCTCGTAGGATTGTGTCTTATATAGTAGGAGATCCTATCTCGCCTCCTAGGAAATGTACAAACTACTGCTTCTATCTTTCTTTCCCTCGTAGGATTGTGTCCGATATAGTAGGAGATCCCATCTCGTCTCCTAGGAAATGTACAAACTATTGCTTCTATCTTTCCCTCGTAGGATTGTGTCCTAGAGTACGAGATCCTCTCTCGCGCCCTTGGAAATGTATAAAGGATTATAGCTGTAGTTTCCCCCCAATTTCCCGATGGGATTGCATATGGTGCCCAACTTCATGATTTCCCAAATGACGGACGGAGAGAAACAACGCCCCAGGCGCCGTCCTGTGGTTGTTGTGATGTTGTTGTTGTTGTTGTGATGTTGTAGGTATTGGGGAAGATTATTTCAGAAATATGGTATCTTTGGGTGTAATTATTTTTTTTCAGAATTAGATTAATCAGGAATCAATAACGTTGATTTTCAGAATTTGTAATGGTACATTTTTTGCTGTGTCATTTATCCTTGTCTTTTCAGTAATAATAATAATAATAATAATAATAATAATAATAATATAAGGGAAGACAACACTGTTAAAGATGATCTTGTATCAAATGCAGTAACATCGAAGCTTTCGCTGTAACAGGCACATTTTGCAGCAGATATATTCTATGAATGGCACTTCAAGTATTTATCGAAAGTCATTGCAATATATAGTAATTTTACCATGTTTCTTGCATCAGCTTAAAGAACATCTATAAAAATATACTCTAAATTAATCCACAATATAGTAATGAAATATTGGTAACCATTTACTAGGTGAGAACAGTGTAAACTAACTCGCAGTTTTTTTTTTATAAATCTATAATAATAAAATCCAAGTGGATATTTCTGGTTTTTCCGTCCCCCGGATACGGTGGGGGGGGAAGACATGATACTGCCACCCACCCCCTGCAAACCAGTTTGGTAGGTAGGAGATCGGGAGGGTAAGGAAGATATCCACCCTCCTGCAAACCTGTTTGTCCACCCAGGTGGGTTCGGGTTATGTAGGTGATCTGGAGGGTAAGGGAGACAGCCACCCTCCTCCTGTAAACCTGTTTGTCCGCCCAGGGTGGGGTCGGAGTAGGTGATCGTGAGGGTAAAGGAGACATCCACGCGCCGAGTTCCAGCGCACAGCCGCCCCAACATAAATAAAAGTCTTCCATTTCCGACGTCATGAAAATGTCACTCACCGTCTCAAAATGAATTAAGATCCACATGAAAGCCAGTTCACGAAATCCAGCCGAAATCCAGCCAAAATACGACTCCAAAGCAGCGTCATTATCGAGTCGGCTTTTTTCGTTTGCCTGCGACCGCAGACTTTCATTTCCTGTCTTAATGACGTCCGCTTGTTCTCTTGTGTCGCTGCCCGAAGGCCTCGTGAGGAGGAGGAAATATAATCATTCCCGCTTATTAGGTAGACGCTCGCAAAAGAGGGTCGGTCTAATAAGGCTTTTCTTTTTTCTTTCCGAATCCACAGTTACGCATGGGTGCAAATATATTCAGAAACGAATCCACAGTTACGTATGGGTGCAAATATATTCAGAAATGAATCCACAGTTACGTATGGGTGCAAATATATTCAGAAAAGAATCCACAGTTTTGTCTGGGTTGCAACAATATATTTCAGAAAACGAATCCACAGTTAACGTATCGGGCAAATATAATTCAGAAACGAATCACAGTTATCGTATGGGTGAACAAAATATATTCAGAAACGATCCTCAGTTACGTATGGGTGCATATATTAGATACGAATACACGTTACTATGGGTGGCAAAATATAATTCAGAAAACGATCCACAGTTAAGTATGGGTGCAAATATTTTCAGAAACCAATCCACAGTTACTTATGGGTGCAAATATATTCAGAAACCAATCCACAGTTACGCATGGGTGCAAATACATTCAGAAACGAATCCACAGTTACGTATGGGAGTAAATATATTCAGAAACGAATCCACAGTTACGTATGGGTGCAAATATTTTCAGAAACGAATCCACAGTTATATATGGGTGCAAATATATTCAGAAATGAATCCACAGATACGTATGGCGGGTTTGCAAAATATAATTTCAGAAATTGAATCCCCACAGTTAACGTATGAAGGGTGCAAAATATAATTCAGGCAGAAGATAGAAACGGAATCCACTTAAGTTTACAGCCATAGGGTTTGCAAATATATTTTAAGAAGAGAAAAACGATCCACAGTTACGTATAAGTGGTGCAAATATTATTCCGCCGAAAAACGAATCCCCAACAGCTTAACGGTATGGAGCGGGTGAAACAAAAAATTATTTTCAGAGAAGAAAAACGAAATTCCACAGGTTTACATATGGGAGCAAATATATTCAGAAACGAATCCACAGTTACGTATGGGTGCAAATATATTCAGAAACGAATCCACAGTCACATATGGGTGCAGATATATTTAGAAACGAATCCACAGTTACGTATGGGTGCAAATATATTCAGAAACGAATCCACAGTTACGTATGGGTGCAAATATATTCAGAAATGAATCCACAGTTACGTATGGGTGCAAATATATTCAGAAACGAATCCACAGTTACGCATGGATGCAAATATATTAACAGAAACTAATCCACATTTAAGAATTGGGTGAAACAAATATATTTAGAAAAACAAACGAATCCACAGGTAGGGTATAATGGCGGAAAAAATATATTCAGAACGAATCCACAGTTTACGTATGGGTGAACAAATATATTCAGAAAAAAAAGAATCCACAGCACATATGGGTGCAGATATAGTTCAGAACGAATCCACAGTTACGTATGGGTGAACAAATATATTCAGAAACGAATCCACAGTTACGTATGGGTGCAAAAATATATTCAGAAACGAATCCACAGTTACGTATGGGTGCAAATATATTCAGAAGCGAATCCACAGTTACGCATGGATGCAAATATATTCAGAAACTAATCCACAGTTACGTATGGGTGAAACCATTTGAAACGAATCCACAGGTTACGTGATCCGGGTGGAACAAAATATATTCAGAAACGAATCCACAGTTACGTATG